>NC_133319.1:11839192-11840083 GCF_012295235.1 Primulina huaijiensis
GACTTTCCAAGTGGTTCTCACTTATCGAGTGGAAACGTCCTAGTTTATGGTTGTACACCATTAGTCCTTATGACCCGGGACAACATTGAGACTCTATGTGCTAGCGTTTCACTTTGACTTGTTTACCGACTCTCATGGGGTCATCAGGTGGCAAGGTTGGGTGTTATGTCGAAACATATAGGAGTCGATGCATTGTAGTCGGGGATTCACCGCTTACCTTCGGGTATGGATATACTATGTGGTCTCATGTGTATGTAGTTTGAAATCTCTGATCAGAGTATGGTGGTAATTATGAAAGGGTTTTCATAGATTACACCATCGATGCAACTACGACATGACACATAGCATCGATTCATTGACAACTCTCGATATACCAATAGTTGTCGAATCGGTCGGGATATATGAGTTGAAGGGACCGTACTGTACGCTAATCATAATAGAATGGTTCTTGCAGGCACTATCATTTGATACCTAGGGAATCATGTAAGCGATGCTGCTAGTCGTTTAACATGATTGGTTGGGTACTATCAGACTTGAGTTCTGGCGTTCTTTTTATCAAGGAGTTGAAAATTAAGAATGGAGCAATTGAGGTATGCTCGTATAAGTACATGTTTAGTTCGAATCACATGGAGATGTGAACCCACGGCTAGTTGTATCAGTGAACCATTGAGGGCCACACAAGTACTAGCTTTCTAGATCCCGTTGAGAAGTAAAATAGTTCAATGTGTTGAACGTCTTATAAATGAGTTTATAAGCGTAAGAAAAAATAGAAGTATGACTTCTATGAGAGAAATGTAATTTTAATTTATGAATGTGTTCTTAAATTAAAAGTTGGTCAAATAAATAATGTATTTGAAAATTGTGATTTTCATAAAAATTATTATGGACTAA
>NC_133319.1:11840729-11884976 GCF_012295235.1 Primulina huaijiensis
ACACAACCCAAACCTCTGTGAGAAGCGTCACAATAAACAACAAATCCACCAGTACCTGAGGGGATAGTCAGTATCGGTGCACTGGTCAATCTTTTCTTCAATTCCAGAAAACTGGACTCACAGTCTTCTGACCACACAAACGGAGCATTCTTCTGAGTTAACTGAGTAATCGGTTTGGCAAGGCTCGAGAAATCTTTAATAAACCGACGGTAATATCCTGCCAAACCCATAAAACTGCGAATCTCTGGCACTGATGTCGGTCTCGGCCAAGAAATCACAGCCTCAACCTTGTTGGGATCAATTGATATACCATCTCCGGATATGATATGACCCAGAAATACTACCTGCCTCAACCAGAACTCACATTTTGACAGTTTAGCATACATTTTCTCAGTTCTCAGAATTTTCAACACAGTTCTCAAATGTTCTGCATGCTCAATCATATTCTTCGAATAAATCAAAATATCATCAATAAAAATGATCACAAAATCATCGAGATATTTCTGGAAGACACGGTTCATCAACCCCATAAATACAGCCGGTGCATTCGTCAAACCAAACGGCATGACAATAAACTCGTAATGTCCATACCTGGTTCTGAATGCTGTCTTTGAGATATCAAAATCCCTGACTCTTAGCTGATGGTATCCAGATCTCAAATCGATCTTGGAATATACAGATGAACCCTGCAACTAATCAAACAAATCATCAATGCAAGGCAAGGGATATTTATTCTTTACCGTTGCTTTGTTCAGTTGCCGGTAGTCGATACAGAGTCTCATAGAACCGTCTTTCTTCCTCACAAATAATACTGGAGCACCCCAAGGAGATACACTCGGTCTGATGTAACCCTTGGCCAGTAAGTCCTCCAACTGTTCTTTCAACTCAATAGGTGCCATTCTGTACGGAGCTCTAGAAATCGGAACTGTACCTGGCATCAACTCAATGCTGAAGTCTATCTCTCGAATCGGAGGCAAACCAGGAATTTCATCTGGGAAGACATCAGCAAACTCACAAACCACTGACAAATCCGCCAATGATGGACTCGATTTCAGTAAATCAACTGAATAGACAAGGAATCCATCCGCTCTTTTCTGCAATAATCGAGTCATATTCATAGCAGATATCAAAGGAATTCGGGCTCGAGAATCCTTACCGTAAAATTTCCATTCCTCAGCCATCTCAGGTCCGAATCGTACAATCTTGTGGAAACAATAAACTGTAGCTA
Organism: Primulina huaijiensis; assembly: GCF_012295235.1. NCBI lineage: Eukaryota > Viridiplantae > Streptophyta > Magnoliopsida > Lamiales > Gesneriaceae > Primulina > Primulina huaijiensis. The sequence goes on from NC_133319.1 coordinate 11,841,958, forward strand.
TGTACTTGGTCAGTATATCGATACCGATAATACAATCCAAATCAGAAAGCCCAAGCACAATACAGTCTAACTCGATCTCATGCCCATCATACTGCAGTATACAAGATTTAACAGACTTCACTGATATCAACCCTGTCCCTAACGGAGAAGAGACAGACACTACCGCAGACAACGACTCAATAGGCAATGCATGACTCAATGCAAATCGCTCTGAAATAAAAGTATGCGAGGCACCAGTATCAAACAATACATATGCAGGACAACCAGAAATAAAACAGTTACCTGCAACAACGTCATCAGGTGCGTCCTGTGCCTACTCCTCAGTCAAAGCGAGCACCCTGGCCTGCTGTCTAGGAGGCTGGCTAACTGTCTGCTTCCCCCTGGCCTCTGCTGTGACTGAGCTGGTGCTGGCTGAAAGGAGTGGACTACAGCTGGTCGTCTACAAGTCTGAGCCACTGATCCAGATGACTCTGCTGCCTGGGATCCCTGTGCACCTCTCTGGGGACATACTCGGGCAAAATGTCCCTGCTGTCGACATATACGACAAGAGCCAAACACTCCGCGGCACTGCTCTGTGGAATGCTTCCCTCCACAAATGCTGCAATATGGTCCTGTATAACTTTGGCTCTGACCAGTCTGTCTCGAACCACTGGAACTGGAAGAACTGCTGCCAGACTTCTTAAAACTGTCTTCCTCTGGCTTTCAAATAGTCCTTCTTTCCACCACTGCTACTACCACTCTCGAATCTGGGAGGGGGTTGCTGTGGTATCGGTGCTGGGGCAACATATGACGCTCCTCTCTGTCTCATCAGACCAGCTTCTGCTCCCTTTGCTCTGTTCAGGGCGTCAGCAAAGTTGTTTGGTTGCCCAGTGTTCACCAATGTAAATATCTCCGGATTCAAGCCATTGATGAACTGATCAGCCACCTCTTCTTCATTCTCGGCCACATGTGGAGCAAATCTCAGTAGTGTAGAGAATTTAGACACATATTCCTCAATGTTCAATTGCCCTTGTCTCAGATTCGCAAACTCAGCACCTTTATCCTTTCTGCATGACACAAGGAAGAATCTCTGATAGAATTCGGTTTCGAAGACATTTCAGGTAATAGGCGTACCTCGTTGCTCCAAGACCCACTTGGTCGTAATCCACCAGTTCTTGGCAACATCATGCAACTAGTGTCCTATCAGTTTCACTCTCCGCTCATAAGTGTAGTCCAAAGAGTCAAACAACATCTCTATGTCGTCTAACCAGCTCTCACAATCCACTGAAGTCTCAGTGCTCCTCAGAGTCGGCGGATAAAAAGACTGAAATCTCTTCAATAATGTCTCCATCGGAGTGGTTGTAACATCTATAGGAGGATTTGAAGTACTGCTCTGTTCCGGTACTCTTCTCGGAGGCATATCTGATTATCGAAAGGTTTAGCAATCACAATTTACAAATTTGTCTCTGTCCCTTTCTGATCATCTTCCCTCTGATCAAGAATCGGTTCTGATCCATTCCCAATAATACACAGTACCATATCAAAATCAGATAATCAGGCAAGCATGTATTAAAGCAGGAAGTCATGCTAGCAATCATAAGCAAGGAAAGAAAACTCAGTCTACCCCGCTCACTAGCTTCTATCTCAGTCTAAAGGATCTATCGCTCTGATACCACCTGTTGTGGGGACCCGGACGCTAATCAATTCTTAATCATTATTAGGATCAATTTACTAATTACGTAATTAGGGTCATAAAATTTTTCTTTAATTGCGGAACGTAGTGAAATCAAACTTCTATACACATCAGTATAAAAGTATAAATCTGGTACAACATATAATCATTTAAAACTAAGGTTCAACAACTAAATGTTAAGTGTCAAAACCCTATATACATCAAAGTCCGAAGTCTCCAATCTAATCACGATCTCTCCTCATTTCCTGGACCCTGATCATGTCCCAACTGTTGTCATGTACACATACAGACAAGACAACAGCCGGATAACTCCGGTGAGAAATAATTCCCAGTATAAATCAACGAAACATGCGAGTATATAATCAATACAAAAGCATGAAACAGATATCAGTAACATGTACCAGATCTGAAAACATAAATCAATATAAAACTAAAAATAAACTCGTGACTTTACATCTCAGACTAGACTCACTCCTAGTCTAGGGATCCCGGTTTCCCGACGTTGGTAGTCCATATCGATTATCAGTAATAGAAGAAACTCCAATTCTATCCCATCGATATAACCAAACATCCAGTGTCTTGACCTATCCGTCACAGACTTTGGCACACTCGCCAATACACTATCTTGTAACAGAGTGCAATGTGCCAATGACGATTCCATCACTATCCGGCACTTCTGTCACAAGATTACTCGTCTAATACTCGTCTATAACATGCTTCCTATAAATCAGTAGAGTAAGCATATCAATTCAAATCAAGGCATATAATAACAATCAATATGTGATTTAGGGAAACCCAAGTATATCCTACTCGAGTCAATCTCGCAGTACCACATTGACTTATACCTTTCGTTCGTAGTCTCGGTCTGAAGCTACGATCTCGAGTCTGAATCTTCTACACCAATTCTGAACATGCACAATTCGAACAACACCATATCAATCAAACAATTCAAAGTAAGACTTGGTTTGCTCAAAACTCAATCTATATCAATTTCGGCGGCATAATGGCGTAAATTCGATATACCCGGCAACTCAAACATCAATAATCTCATACCAACGACTAAAAACCTCATAATATCAACCACAACATAATAAAATCTGCCCTACTAGGTTCGAACAGCATGCTGAATATTTTCAAACCAGTTCATACGATGTCCGTTCTTCGATCCGATTACGGTTCTATAATCTCTATATACTCAAGAACACATATCAACAATTAAATCACAAATCCTCCAACTTCTAAATTTCGAAACATGCTGGAAATGGATGAAAATTACCTCCCCTTGAAGCTCTTAAAGTAAGGATCAAGAATCTATACGTGGATGAATAAGTTGATGGTTGGATGTTGCAAAATGAAGCTTTGAAGATAAGAAAACCATTAAGGAAGCCAGCCATGGATACTCTCGGTTTTCCCCATGCCAATTCTGAATTTTAAGTAAACAATGACACGTTCAAGGGATGGCCAAGACAAGTGTCCCACTTAAATTTCCATATTTGCACTTTAGTCCCTCAACTTTTCACTATTTGCAAAACGGCCCCCGCTCAATCTTTTAATTCAATTTCAATCTTACTTAATTACAAAAAAACCGTGGAATTTAATTCATCATTCCAAAATTCATTAATTAAATAATCTCGGATTAAGGTGATATAATCTCGGGCCTTACACTACCCAAGGCTGAGTTTTTGCCCTCCATGCAGCGGAGACGAACCCGGAGACGATGCTCTTGACAGGTATCTTAAAGCTTTAAGTTTATATTTGAAAGTTAATGTTTCGAGGGTTTGGGTTGAGGTTCTGAACTTAGAATTGGTGATAGAATTGCATGTTCTAATCAGGGTGGTTTCAGATTTTAGATTAGAAGAACTTTGGCCTTCGCATGTCTATAAGTTAGTTCTTGAAACTATTGGATTCAGCATCGTGTTCCAATCTTTCAGGGAGAATTTTATAGCTGGTTCAGCTACGAATGCCTTGATAGATTCAGGGGCTACTCATTCGTTCATTTCGGAGATCTTTGCGAATTTCCTCCAGATCAAGACCATTGGGCTAGATGTAGCGTATTCAGTAGTTTTGCCTTCGGGAGAGGAGATGGCAGCTACTAATGTGATCTGAGACATAGACCTCGAGCTTCATGGTAATCTTGTTTATGCGGATCTTATCGTATTGCCGATGCCAGAGTTTGACATCATTCTGGGATGGACTGGCTATTAAAGAACATGGTTTTGATTGATTTCCAGCGGAGATCTGTGCTATTTCGACCGCTTGGGAGAGAGCAGTTCTTATTCGAGCAAGATATGTACTTTCTTTTTACAGCGTATTATACCTTGTGTCCAGGCTAGGAAGCTCATGCGTAGAGGGTGTCGAGCGTTTTTAGCGACCTTTGTATCTGTTCCCAAAGCACCCAATCAGTCAGCCTCCGATGTCCCAATTGTTAGGGACTTTCTAGACGTTTTTCCTGACGACGTCTCTGGTATGCCGCCTGTGCGGGAAGTGGAGTTTTCTATTGAGCTTATGCCATGTGCCGCACCGATATCAAAAGCACCGTACCGATTAGCACCGACAGAGATTGCAGAACTCAAGAAGCAGATTCAGAAACTTCTCGACAAGGAGTTCATTCGCCCAAGTTTTTCACCATGGGGCGCGCCAGTCTTGTTTGTGAAGAAGAAGAATGGTTCGATGAGGCTCTGCATTGATTAAAGGGAATTGAATAGGGTTACAGTGAAGAACAAATACCCACTCCCGAGGATTGAAGATTTATTTGATCAGTTGCAGGGAGCTTCAGTATTCTCAAAGATTGATCTGCGTTCTGGTTATCACAAGTTGAGGGTGAAAGATGCCGATGTTCTCAAGACTGCTTTTAGGACTCGTTGTGGCCACTTCGAGTTCCTTGTGATGCCTTTCGGTTTGACGAATGTGCCAGCGATCTTCATGGATCTCATGAATCACGTATTTCAGCCGTATCTTGATCAGTTCGTGATAGTATTCATAGAAGACATTCTCGTCTACTCAAAGAATCATGAGGAGCACAGCAGACATCTGACCACAGTTTTGCAGACCTTGCAAAAGCAGAAGTTATTCGCAAAGTTCAGTAAATGCGAGTTCTGGTTAGAGAAGGTGGCGTTCTTGGGCCACATCGTTTTTAGCAGCGGTATCGAGGTAGACCCAGCGAAAGTTGCAGCAGTCAGAGATTGGGTTGTGCCGCAGAATGCATCAGAGATCCGTAGTTTCCTTGGCCTAGCAGGATATTATCGGAATTTTATTCAGGGATTCTCCTGTATCACAGTTCCACTCACGTCGTTGACAAAGAAGAATGCAAAATTTGTGTGGAGCGATGAGTGTCAGAAGAGCTTCGATACTTTGAAGCAAGCTCTTATCTCAGCACCAGTATTGGCCATGTCGTCAGGGCCCGGAGACTTTGTTTTGTATACCGATGCTTCGAAGCTAGGTCTAGGCGCAGTATTGATGCAGCATGGGAAGGTGATAGCGTATGCTTCTCGTTAGTTGAAGATCCATGAGAAAAATTACCCTACCAACGATCTAGAGTTGGCAGCCATAGTATTTGCCTTGAAGATTTGGAGGCATTAGTTGTACGGAGAGAAGTGCCAGATCTTTACCGACCATAAGAGCCTCAAGTACTTCTTTACGCAAAAAGAGTTGAATATGCGTTTGAGGCATTGGTTGGAGCTAGTGAAGGACTATGACTGTGACATTAGCTACCACCCTGGCAAAGCTAATGTAGTTGCGGATGCATTGAGCAGGAAAGTCGCAGTGATGGCTCATTTGTCGATTACGAGACCCCTTCAGTTTGAGATGCAGAGGTTTGATTTAGAGACATATCCTCCAGGTAGAGTTCCCCGTATATCTACTTTGACGATTCAATCTTCTCTTCTAGGCCGTATTCGCAGTGGTCAGCCAGCAGATGAGCAGTTGGCAAAGTGGAAATAGAGAGATGAGGCCATGGGCAGTATCTTGTATACATTTAGCGACGATATTGTAAGATATCGAGACAGAATGTGGGTTCCTAGCAGTGATTCTATTCGAGCAGATATTTTATCCAAGGCCCACATGTCGCCGTACTCTATTCATCCTGAGAGTACGAAGATGTACAAAGATCTACAGTTATTGTATTGGTGGCCCGGAATGAAGCAGGATATCAGACGTTTTGTATCCGAGTGTCTGACGTGTCAGCTGGTGAAAGCGGAGCATCAGAGACCAGCAGGTATGCTCAAGCCCCTTCCTATTACCGAGTGGAAGTGGGAGAATGTTACCATGGACTTCGTGGTCGGTTTGCCGAAGTCAGTCAGAGGATCAAATGCAATCGGGGTGATTGTTGATCGTCTTACCAAATCAGCGAACTTCTTGCCTATTAAGACGACTTTCACCATGATTCAGTATGCAGAGTCGTATATCTGAGAGATATTTCGACTTAATGGTATTTCCGTTTCTATAGTGTCTGACCGAGATCCTAGATTCACTTCCTCATTTTGGAAGAGTTTACATTCAGCTATGGCTACGAAGTTGTTGTTTAGCACAGCTTTCCACCCACAGACAGATGGGCAGTCAGAGAGAGTTATCCAGATTTTTGAGGATCTTCTCCGTGCATGTGTCATCGATTATTCATGGAGTTGGGAGTCGAAGTTGCCATTGGTAGAGTTCACCTATAACAACAGTTTCCAGTCGTCTATAGGTATGGCTCCATATGAAGCACTGTACGGTCGTAAGTGTAGATCGCCTATTAATTGGGATAAAGTAGGGGAGAGATTAGAATTGGGTCCGGAGATTATTCAGCAGACTACCGATGTAGTAGTCAAGATCCGTGATATGTTGAGGACTGTTCAGAGTCGACAGAAGAGTTATGCGGATCAGAGGAGGAGAGATGTAGAGTTTGCCGTTGGCGACCATGTTTTCGTGAAGATAGCACCTATGAAAGGTGTCATGCGGTTCAGAAAGAAAGGAAAGCTCAGTCCGAGATTCATCGGACCATTTGAGATCCTTGACAGGGTTGGGACGTTAGCTTATCGTGTCGCTCTTCCACCGAATCTGGCCGGAGCACACAATGTGTTCCACGTCTCTATGCTGAGAAAGTATATGGCGAATCCTTCGCATGTCTTGAATTTCGAACCATTGCAGCTCACTCCGAACCTGTCTTATGAAGAAAGACTAGCGCAAATCTTAGACAGACAGGGGAAGAAGCTTCAGAACAAACTGGTGAAGCTAGTGAAGGTCAAGTGGCTTAATCATTCGGAGGAGGAAGCTACGTGGGAATCTGAGCCAGAAATGAGGAGTCGGTATCCTGAGTTATTCGGTAAGTTTTAATTTCGAGGACGAAATTTCTTTTAAGGGGGGAGAGTTGTAGAACCCGATAAATCAGATTACGTATAAGCCATGCATAATTACTACTATTTAAATTAAAATGATTTTTATGAATGAGGGTTTAAATTCATTTTTGAAAAATTTGTGGAGTCATGATTATTTATTTTACGCAGAAGTTAGTTTTTATCTTTTCGGATAAATAAGCGAGGCCGGACCGGAGTTGGAGTATTGAGATAAAATTTAATAATAAGAAAATATTCTTAAATTTAATTTAAATCAAAGAATAATTTATTTTAAGCTAAAAAAATGTTTAAGAATTTATTAATTAATTGGAGTTAAGTAGTAAATAAGTTTTTTTTATGTCCAATAATTAATTAAAAACCTAGATTAAAAGGTGTAACCAATTGAGATAAATTAATCTCGGCCTATTTTATTTAAAAAATTGTAACTTAACATGTTAGTAATTTATTTTAAAACTTAGCCATGCATGTAAGAAAATTACTATCCCAAATTAATTTATTATTTCACTAAAATACGTAATAACTGTGTAAAACTTTAAAGAGTTAAAATTCAAGAATTTAAGCAATATGTTACCCCTTTTTTGTTAGCAAGATTTCGGCCACCCCCTTGAAGATTTAATTATGTTTGGCAACTCTCCATTATTGCCACCTTTCCTTATCCTTTCTTGGTATATTAATTCCCTCACTTTTAAATCACCATTAATTATTAATTAAGCAATATCCTTACCCTCATTTTGATAAGAAAAATCGGTCATCACCCACCAAATCACCCCTCAATCCATCAATATATCATATCATTTCCTTATCTCCAAAAGAATCAAGGATAGGAAGATTTGTTTGCCATTCAAATTCCCATTTAATTAGTAAACTTCCCCTTCATTCCCTTAGCATTCTCTCCACCCACCATTCGCAAATATCATAGAATTATAGCAGCAAAAATCGTGAGTTGCATCAAGAAAAATAAGAGAGAAAAGTAAGAAAAGAAAACTCCGTCTCCGCCACGCCGTGTTCGTCGTAGTGTTTGTTTTCTCCTTAAACAATTTCCAGGCATGTATATATTATTCTTTTCTCTTCAATCAAGTCTTATACATATTTTTAAACCATGTTGTGTCCATAAATAATGAAGCAGAAACGAAATTTTGACAGCAACTTTCGAAAAAAAATCTGTGCAGTATTTTCGGCCACTTCCTTGTGCTTCACGGGTTGTCTTTTGTTTGTGATTTCAGGGATTGGCTCGGTTCCAGGCGCTCAAGGCTGCATCTAGACATGTTATAGAGTGTGTTAGGAAGAAGTTGGTCCATCGGTTTAAGTCCATTTGCCACAGCAAAACGAAATGGACAGCAACTTTCCATAGTCGCAAATTTTGAGTCTTGATTTTCTTTGTTTGTTGTCTAAGGTGAGGGTTCGAATCTTGTTTGGTCTAAGGCCTGTAACTATTGTTAGAACCCTTCCTTAGCATGTCTAGGATGTGACTAAGATGGCCTTTCAAGGCTTTGTTCATGGTCCCATTGAAATTTTTAAACAAACAACACAAGTGCCCCTTCGGTTTCAGTTTCTGATTTTTTGTGTGTGAGTTGGTTCGGCTTTGTGGGGTTTAGGTGGATCTTGGTTGGCTTTTAGCCCTTAGCCATGGTTCACACAATACCTCATGATGTCTAGATTAGGCCATGGTTGATCACATGTCCATTGGAATGACCAAGACAGCAAGTAAACGCAATACACCCCACGCGCGCAGCATGGTTCTCGGGTGGGAGCGTTGGGTTGTCTTAGGTGTTTGCTGGGATTGTGGTTGGCCTAGGGCCCTTAGCCATGATTCAAGCCACACCTTAGGATGTTTGGACGAGGCTCTGGTCTGTGGTTCAAGCCCCAATAGCCATTACCCTTGTAATCGAAGCGAAGCAAGCACAGCTGCTCCCATTGAAATTTGACAGCAGCATGGCTTCGGTTCAGAGGTCATGTTTGAGTTCTTGGTTGGCTTTTAGCCTATTGCCTTGGACTGGACATGCAGTACCTCAATGAGTTAGGGAGGTCATGTTTTTGGCCGTTCGTGATTTGGTTAAGTTTTGAAGTCGTACGAGAATTTACGGTGCAATGTGCCAAAGTGACTCTCGAAAGAGCGTTTCACGATTTTGGCCTCCATTCACATTTTTCGTGTATTACAGCCCTAGGGTCGTGTTTTCCAATATTTTAGGTGTATTTTAATCATGGCTAAACGATGGTTCAATGTTGCTTCGGGTTGGTACGAAGCCATGGTTGAATACTAAGTTTGTTGGGCGTAATTGTCTCGTTTTTGGTTCGGTTATGAAGTGTTGGTCAGGTTGGGTTTATTTGCATGTTCCTCATGTTAGAATTAGGTCGCAGCGAGCCTGGGAATGATCCAACTCATTCGGTAAAAACAGGGCTATAATTATAGTGCGTGCATAAAATATAAAATGTTTATTTTGAGATAGATACGATATGTCTTGTGGCCACCTCACGCTTATGAGATCTCTACCCGGTGACTTACGACCGGTTCATGTTCATGTATGGGTACGGACATCCAGTCCAAGGGCTGTGGTGATCTCTACCGCCCAGTATACTGTGGTTTAGTCTGATCAGACGTTCATGTTATGTTATGGGCTACTTGCGTAGAAACATTATCTGTGTAGAAGAATTACGATATGATAATTTATGACAGGGCTCTATCGAGCAACTCTTTTACGTACGATTTTTCAGATATGCACGTATTTATAATTACTCATGACACAATTTTCACGTTACGCTTACAATATGATATTTTTACGTTGCATGCGATTTTATGATATATTTACTTGCTATTCACGATATATGCATGCTGAGTCTTTAGACTCACTAGACTTGATTGTTGTAGGTACTGATGAGGTCGAGACCGAGGGCGGAGACCAGTGAGCTTGTAATGTACCGTACTTTTTACTAATTAAAATTTTCGGAAAAATTTAAAATATTCTTAGATACAAAATAAACTTTCAAATGAGAAATAAAATATATGTTCGTCTAAAACATTCGCCACTAAGTCTCCCAAAAGAAATGATTATTTAAAACCTCATCAACCACTTCACGAAAATCAGAGTATAAAAATATTCGACATGCTTAACATTTCAAACTTTAAAACATGGGCGGTCCTCGGGTCTAGCCTCCTGCTCAGTCCAAGTCATTTCCTTGGTCTCCACCCCTAGCCTCTTCAACATACTCCTCACCTGTATCGATCAAGTCTAGTGAGTCTAAAGACTCAACACGCATAAACTGGAAGTAACAAGTACTACATAATAAAACCACATGCAACTTTAAAATAGGGCGTACATACTGAAACTGAACATACATCAAAACTTGAACGTACATATATACATAGACGTGCCATCAACGTAAAACTTTTCTTAAACATTCTTGCATACTTGCATCGTACATACATGAGCATACATATCATAATTTTGCATAGAGGCATGTTTAAAAGCAAGTGACCCATAACATAATCGCCTGATCAGACTAAACCACAGTACTGGACTGACAGGGACGAATCCGCTGCCACATACATGAGATCCCCGTTCATGCTTTAACGGGTGGATTGGTCCCTGTTCATGCTTTAACGCTTTCCAATCCTTATCTAAACTCGTTCATGCTTTAACGGGGTGGGTTGGTCCCTGGTCAGGCTTTACCGCTTTCCAATCCCATAATAATTTGGTCACAAGACATTTAGCATACCTCAAAAACTTAAAATATTTTCTTTTGCACGTCAACATACTTACTTGGCGTTGAGGGATTCGTTGGATCTCGTTTGGGTCCGCTGCTGCAACATAATTACATGGATTCAATACTTAATTTGCATAACTTAGATGTAGGTATTCGTACTCACCACCGAAGTAAATAAATCTCTTATGACATTCTAAATCACTCGGGACTTGACCTCGTTTAATAATCGTACTAAACCATGACATAAAACCCCAAACCAAATCTTATTCATAACCCCAAAACAAATAATATACTTTATATTCATATTTTAAAAAAATAAAAAAACTAAATAATTTTTTTTAAAGGGGGGTACACGGAACCCGTGTAGGGGTCCGGGTAGGCTCTGGAAATTCGCATTTTTGAAGGAAAAAGGACACGGACTCCGTGTCGGGGTCCGGGTAGCCTCTGGACTTGGAAACTCGCGAAAATTCGCTATCTTATTCATTCATTCTTTCAATCCAAGCATAAGGACAATGAACCAACACCTAAAGACTCATCCTAGGATGCTATTACATTGATTCAAACCCGTACAAACACCCCAAACGTCTCCAAGTATCGAAAAGCAATTTCAATACAACAATAACCCGTAATTCGACATCGTTTCGCTTCCTACGACTTCTATTACATCCCAAGCGAATACCGACCCAAAAGAACAACCAAATAACACCTAAACTCATCCCATAACATATCTAAATGCAGTATCACAAGCCCGGCGGTGCCCAACGAAGCCTGCAACTCAAAAACTTCAAAACATGATGAACATCATTTTCATAAGATCGCAAGTTTGAGCAGTCCCACAAAAACAATCATAACTCACTCAATTTTTATCCAAAAATTTTTAATTTTATATCAAATCGAATGTATCAAAAAGTTCTACGATTTTTATGTTGAAAGTTTCTCAAAATCACGACCAAAAAATCGTAGTTCTCAAAAGAACATCAAATTTTGAAATTTTAGATCTAAAAACGTTTCAAAATCGATCCAACTTGTTTCTGCTCAAACTTCGTACATCACACATGGATTTTTACGCATAAAACAACGCAACACATACTATGACATGATCGACACAGAAAGAAACAGAATATACGTGCCTTTTGATATTTGAAAATACCGTAACGACGATATCGAAGCGGAGATGGAGCGAGGATTGATCCGCGACGAACGTGGCGCTAAAATATTTGAAGAAAACACACGAAAATTTGCTGGAAGATGCTGAGGGAAGGGTGCGGCTGCTTTAGACACCAAGAACCCTAGTTTTCTCTTTTTAAAAATCTGAAATAAGATGAGTAGGGTGTATTGTGTGTTTTGGTGTGTGTAAAAATGTGTAAGTGTGTGTGAGTGTGTGTGGGTTTTTAATTAGGAGAAATCTTGCTAAATTAACTAATTAAAATGATAATAAAAGGTTAACCCACACTAATTTTATAAAATTCTCTTTTTTCACAAAATAAATGCACAAGGTCAACTTTAAAAGTTTTAAAATTCTAAAATTCACCTAATAATTAAATTATGCTTTAAAATGCTGAAACATAATAAATTAGTTAAAATGCCCCGACCTCAACTTAAAATAAAATACCACATTTTAAATTGCCAAAATCGTTACCGGTCTTTTCCCGCGATCCCGCATCGAATAATCACCTGGAGATGAAACTTGAAAAACATTTTAACGTGCATCACATAAACATGAATAATTTAATATAATGCATTTAAATAAATCATGCATGGCTAATAACTCATTTTAAACTTAAATAAATGATTTAACTATTAAATAATCGCATAAAATTTATGTGTACTGATTTTGAGCACTACAGAGCTAGCTTGGGTCGACAGTAGTAGGAACCCGAGGACCTCATTTTTTTTTTATCATTTACTATTTATGTTCAAACTCAGTTTTTACTTTGATGAATTATTTTTACGTTGTGGTTTTGAAAACAATAATTACTTCCGCTGTTACTTTGAACATTAAATCTTTTTATCAGTTTATGTTATGAACGATGCATGTTATTTATTTAAAGAGAAAAATTTTATATAATTCCGCAAATTTAAAAATACGAAATACGGACCTCTAAAGTTGGTATCATAGCCGACATCTCCTAGTACGGTGTGGTTCGGGGACGAACCAAGCGGAAGCTGGTGAGCATGTGAGGCCCGGGGCCGAAGAGGGCGAGGGGTGATCGCCCAGTGCCATGAGGTTGCACGGACAATGAGCGGCTCCTGGCAGGTTTCTAGGCGGGGGGAACATGAATGAACCGATCTTACACCGGCATGAGAGGGATTCAGAGACTGTTCAATGTAATGGACTGTACAGTTGAAGAGGGCTTAAAGGATTTGATATGTACTACTTATACCACGAAGGTGCATTTTCTTTTCGGTAGCTCATCACATAAGAACTCCAAAGTTAAGCGTGCTTGACTTGGGGTAATTTTGGGATGGGTGACCTCCTGGGAAGTTTCCTAGGGTGCGTGTGAGTGAGGACATAAGCACGTTGTAAAGACTCGTCTTGGTACAGTGAGGACAGTCGTCAAATCTGGGGCATTACAAGATTATTACAACGAGAGACTAATAAAAGAAATAAAAGTATATCAATACAAATTGTTTGGAACTCGTATTAAGGAAAAAACGCAGGTCAGTAACATGTAAGCAAAAAAAATTAACATGGAGGTGGTCGATATATTATGAGAAAAATAAAAAGTAAATACATAAAGTAACGAAGTGGAGAACAGTTTTCATATACGTTTATTTGATTAAGCATAATCTAAAACTTATAATATGTCTACACACATGGACTACTACTAAGCATTTTTGATACTATAAGATAAATGTTTTATTATTCATTTTATGTGCATGGTTGTCTTGATGGAGCTAGTTAGTATTTAGGGTTGTCTTAATGTCTGTTGCACAATCTAGTAAGAGCAAGAGCTTTGATTCCATGTTAACCACTCTTCGTAAAATGATGGTATATACTGAGTTGAAGTAAAATCTTCTTATTAGTTCTTCAACTTCTTTCTGAAGTAGATAGTTGTATTGAAATTGTCCACAGTCGATACATGTACAGTAAGGATTGTTTTCCATTGAATTTGTTTGATATATTGAACATGTAATTAGCAAAGAATGAGTATTGAGAAATGAAAAAATAGCAAGTCTGTTTTTTTCCTTTTGTATCCAAGGGAAAAAAATCACTCGATCGATCTCCTAACTTTTTTTTATTTATAACTTTCACAAAAATGACAATCTTGCAATTTTTTTCTACAAAAATTTTAAATAATATTGTAAATTTTTACACATCAAACCAAAGTGACTCTCTTATTTGTCATTTGAGCATAAGCTCATATTTAATGTACTTTCAGTATCATATATATTTTTATTTAAAGAGTTTTTATATACTCGTCTTCTTATCCTATTTAATATTTCATAATAGATACATATGTATATTTGGTTTTGTTTAATTTAATAAATAGTGATAAATATTATATACATTCGGTAAGGTTATAAAATAATTGGATCACCGGCACTTAGTTCGGTTTTTTACATTTTATATTGGATACTTTTGAAAATAAGAAAAATGATTTTTTAATATAAAAAAATCATATATTGCTATGCTTCTACACAATGGAAAAAAAAGACCGTAAATTTGTACTTCATTTTTAAATATTTGAAGTAAACTACTTGTTAGACACACGGATGTAGATAAGGAGGGTTTATTGTTTTCCAAAAATAATAAGTTTTAAAAATAGTTAAAATCATGTTTGATTTCATTGGTTAATGTTAGAAAATTCAAAAAATAAACTTGGTCAGTATAAAACTTAGCCTCTACTTCCATGTGTTTTTTGCCAGTTGCTAATGTACACAACACAACACAAGGCAACCATTTTCTTTGAGCTTTCATCTTCTTAATTAATTTTCCTTCATGACAGAGGGAAAAAATAAGTTGCATTAAATTCCCACAATAAGTTACCCAGTCTCAGAAAAGTATACAAAGATAATCCAGCCATCTGTCACAAATTTCTTAGTTCATTTACCTTGTGTGCACAATGGAAATCATACATTGCTTATTCGTGTAACGGATCTTGAATGTACAATTATTGATCCAAAATTTAGCCAATGTGGATGGAGGGAGACATCATCATCACATGAACAAGGAACAAAAGAGTGAAATTTCACCTGAACTTGCCCCAGCCGATTCCCGGACCAATCTCCCACTGTTCCAGCCGGCTCGCCTCTTCCCCAAATCGGGAACTTCTCGAGCACGAGCTGCATTTTCAATGTGTTTGATTATGGTACAGTTGGAGACGGAGATACTGATGACATTGATGCCTTCAAAGATGCATGGAAGGAGGCATGCCGAGTGGAAAATGGAGTGGTTCTGATCCCATCAGATCAGGTGTTTCTTATTACTTCAACCATTTTTTCTGGGCCCTGTGAGCCGGGCATGTTTTTCAGGTAAGATCAGAGTTGTTTCCTAATGGTGTCGAATTTTGAATCAAAAATTGTGTAAATTGCAAAGTAATTACAAGGGAATGTTATTAATTACCGTACCTGTGAAGGTGGATGGGGTTCTAATGCCGCCTGATGGACTAGATTCTTGGCCAAAATCCAACAGCACTAAGCAGTGGCTGGTGTTTTACAATCTTGATGGCTTCACTTTCACTGGAGCTAGGAGCATTGAAGAAAATGGCCAGAAGTGGTGGGATCTTCCGTGCAAACCTCACAAGGTAACGAAAATCATGATTCATATACATTATGCATACATATAAAGAAATTAAGTTGTATCCCTCTCTGTATAGGTTGTTTATCTTTGTAATTTAGAACAATATTCATAACATTTGGAACAGAACATGACAGTAATTGCCGCGAAATATGTGTCTTTTTAGGGTCCTAATGGAAAAACATTGCACGGACCATGTTACAGCCCGGCAGTGAGTGTTAATCTCCAAGTTAAAAATTGTCGGACGGTGATTAGCAACTAATGAAATTGATTTCATTTGCATATATCTACAGCTGATTCGGTTTTTCATGAGCTCAAACTTGGTGGTGACTGGTTTGCGGGTCCAAAACAGCCCACAGTTTCACATGAAATTCGAAGGGTGTAAAGGTGTCCTAGTCGAGAAGATGTCGATTTCTTTCCCTAAGTTAAGCCCTAACACAGATGGAATACACATTGAGGACACCAAATCTGTTGGCATGTACAACTCTGTCATAGGCAATGGTAATAACACACACACACACATATATAAATCGATGCACAATTCAATGAACCAAAAATGTACTGATATGAATTAATCGACTGATTTGTAAAGTGATTTATGAAACAGGGGATGATTGCATTTCAATACGTCCAGGTTGTTAAGATGTGGATGTAGAAGCCGTCACTTGTGGGCCGAGTCATGGGATAAGGTATGTGTGAGCGCTGCTTTCATCACCCATTTTCGTAAAAACAACATTAAACTTTATTACTGTACCATGTAGTGCTTGCTACAAAAAGTTAAAAGATTCCTTGGCAAAAAATGCGTCTTTCTTGCTGTTCGAGAGCAGTGCGTTTGAAGTTGTAAAACAAGAGTCAAGAAACGTCGAAAACAAAAGCTAGAAAGAGGTAGGCGAAGTTACAAGCCGACTTCAAGTTCTTGAAACATGCAATTTGCTCTCCAAAACAAAGGAAGAAAAGAAGAAATAGATGAGGCAAAGAAAGAAGCAAACCCACCTGTGGTACGGTGTTGTCGTGGTGCAATGGTGGAAAGACGATTATTGCTTTTATTGCTTCATTTAATGCCATTAAATGTTGTACAGGAACATTTAAGACGGCTTACCATCTACTGCTTTTCTGTTTCACTATTTTTCACCCACTAACCAACACATCGTTTTCGCACATTATCTTGTGATCTGCTGGTCTTTAAACTTGAACAAGAATCTGCTAGTATCTCTAACAGGACTCTAGCACATCATTCTGAAAAATCGATTAAGTTTGCCGTTGAGTTTATTCAACGACAATTTCTAAACTCAATCCGATCATCAACAAGTGGTATCAGAGCAGGTTATTCTTGTTCTGAAAAATATTTAACAGACATGGCTCACTTCAGCTAAGTTTCAATGTTCTCAAAAGAAGACTTTGACGACTGGAAAATCAGAATGCAAGCCCATCTTGCAGCTCAAGATGATGACACGTGGTATGTCATCACAGATGGTCCATTAAAGATCTTAAAGCCAAATCCAGCTGTTGCTATTACTGAAGGCGCACATCAGGTGCTGGAAAAACCAAGATATGAATGGACAAGTGAGGACAAGAAGAAAGCCAATCTTGACAACGTTGCAAAGGACATTCTGTACAAGAAACTCGACAAAAATACCTTCAGCAAAATCAAGATGTGTCCTACTGCCAAGGAAATCTGGGAAAAATTGATTCAGATCTGTGAAGGAAACGAAGAAACTAAGGAAAAAAAACTTTCCGTAGCCATGCAGAAGTTTGAGAATATGAAGATGAAGGCTGGAAAAACAATGAATGAGTTTGATGAACGCTTCAGCAGCATTGTAAATGAACTCTCAGCTCTTAGAAAAGATTTTGGCAACAGGGAAGTTGCATTAAAGGTAATGAGAGCCCTACCCAGAGAATGGGACGTCAAAACGATGGCAATGAGAGCTTCCAAGGATCTAAACAAGTTAGAACTGTATGACTTGTTCTCAGATATGAAGGCATATGAGTTTGAACTTGAAGTTCGAAGTGGAGAAGAGCCCTTAGCAATTCCACCAACCAAAGCTCTCGCAGCTACTGTTAACTCTACTGCTACAGTTGCCCCAAGTTCATCTTCTGCTACTGCTATAGAGAATACTTCTGAGAAAAGCGCTGAACAGATAAGCAATGACGCAATGTCATTATTTGTTAAGAAGTTTTCCAGATTCATGAGAAAGAATCACAGAACATTTCAAAGTCCCAACCGCAATTTCAAAAAAGAATCACCTTCTAGTGATATGGCATGATTTAACTGCGGAAAAGTTGGACACTTCATTGCTGATTGTCCAAAACCAAAGAAGGATGACCAGAAGAAGAAGGGTGTCAAACGCAATGATAAAAAGACCAGAAGAGACAGAAGGGCAATTATTGCAGAAGAAAGTAAGTCCAAATGGGCAGACTCAAGTTCTGAATCTTCTGGTTCTGAAAGCCATTCAAGTGACAGTGATGAAGATGAGATCAAATGTCTGATGGCAAATACGGAATCAACCTCGACATCCGGAGAGGTACAAGTGAAGAAAACCAAGATCAGTAACTCAACATGGTATTTGGACAGTGGATGTTCCAGACATATGACTGGACAGAAGAGTCTACTATCAGAAATAGTGAGTTGTGCTGGACCAGAGATAACCTTTGGGGACAACTCAAAAGGTAAAACCGTGGGTAAGGGTAAGATTATCCATGGTAACATCACTATTAAGGATGTGCTCTTAGTTGAAAATCTTTGTTATAACTTGATCAGTATTAGTCAATTATGTGATAATGGATTTTCAGTAGCATTCCAGAAGCACACTTGCATAGTTAAAAATGCTGGTGACTCTACAGTTTTAACCGGAGTTAGAAAAGGCAACACCTACAAAATTTCATGGAACGTAGATCATATCACTGCTCCTACAAGTTTAGTTGCAGCTCTAAGTGATAAAAACTGGCTGTGGCACAAGAGATTGAATCATCTGAATTTAAAGTCTATGAACAATCTCAAAAAGCAGAACTTAGTCGATGGATTGACAGACATAAATTTTGTTAACAATCATGTATGTTCTGCATGTCAACTTGGTAAGCAAGTAAGATCTAGTTTCAAAAATAAAAGCAGCAGATCATCCTCAAGGTGTTAAGAATTATTGCATATGGACTTATTTGGTCCAATCTCTATCATGAGCTTAGGGGGAATGAGGTACACCTTTGTTGTTGTTGATGAGTTTTCTAGATTAACTTGGGTAATCCTTCTTGCTGGAAAAAATCAAACCAGTAGCCTCCTGATCAAACTTCTGAGAAAGATTCAAAATGAAAAATCAGTTTCTGTCATTAGAATCAGAAGTGATCGAGGTAGTGAGTTTACTAACAAGACTCTTGAGGTTTATCTAGATGAACAGGGCATTCATCATGAATATTCAGCTGCCAGGACGCCTCAACAAAATGGAGTAGCTGAGAGGAGAAACAGAACACTTAAAGAAGCTGCTAGAACAATGCTAGCAGATGCAGACATCTCTCAGCGCTTCTGGGCAGAAGCTATTAATACTGCTTGCTACACCCAAAACAGAACAATGATCAACAAGAGGAATAATCAGACTCCTTACGAAATCTGGAAAGGGAGTAAACCGAATGTATCTTACTTTCATGTTTTTGGTTGTAGATGCTTTGTGCATAATAATGGTAAAAATCATTTAGCTGCATTCGATTCAAAATCTGACGCAGGATTATTTCTTGGATATTCAGCAGTTAGTAAGGCATTTAGAATTTTCAATAATAAAACACTCAATGTTGAAGAATCTATTCATGTTGTCTTTGATGAAGACAGCAATGCTCCCAAGATTACTAACATATCTAATCTAAGTAACAGGTTAGACAGGGTTCATCTGGAACTAGACAGTGAAGATGATGCAGAAGTAAGTGTCAAGGACATTCAAAATCCAGAACCAGACTTTCATATGGCAGAAATAGCAGCTGGCATTCCAGAACCAGCAGCTGACATTCCAGAACCAGCAGCTGATATTCTAGAACAATCTACTGCTTTACATAAAGATTATCTAAATCCTTTTATTTGGAGAAAATCTCATCCTCCATCTTTGGTGATTGGAAATCCAACAGCTCCGCTAAGGACCAGAAGACAGATGATGAATGAATACATGCATGCTGCTTTTATTTCTCAAGATGAACCAAAGAAGATTGAAGAAGCTCTTCTGGATCTCAACTGGATAGAAGCTATGCAAGAAGAGCTGAATCAATTTGAGAGGAATAAAGTTTGGTTTCTAGTACCTAGACCATCTCACCAAGCTGTCATTGGAACCCGGTGGGTATTTAGAAACAAACTAAATGAAGAAGGAACAGTTGTCAGAAACAAAGCAAGACTGGTTGCACAAGGATTCAGACAAGAAGAAGGAATAGACTATGATGAAACCTTTGCACCAGTAGCTAGGCTCGAAGCTATCAGAATATTTTTAGCCTTTGCTGCTTTTAGAAATTTCAAAGTGTATCAGATGGATGTGAAAAGTGCGTTCCTCAATGGTCTACTACAAGAGGAAGTCTATGTTGAACAGCCTCCAGGTTTTTCTGATCATCTATTACCGCATCATGTTTTTAAATTACATAAAGCATTGTATGGTCTGAAACAAGAACCTAGGGCTTGGTACGACACACTTTCACAATTTCTTATTGATCATGATTTCACCGTCGGTACCGTGGATAAGACTTTGTTTACCCTAGTAAAAAACAAGCACATATTATTAGTTCAAATATGTTGATGATATTATATTTGGGTCAACTAACCCCAAATTATATGCAAGTTTGCCAAGTTAATGCAGGAACAGTTCGAGATGAGCATGATGGGAGAATTAACATTGATACTGGAATCTTCATCAATCAAGCTAAGTATACAAAGAAACTACTGAAAAAGTTTGGGATGGAAGTATGCTCCGCTACTTCCACTCCTATGAGCTCGTCTACCAAACTTGATAAAGATGAAATGGAAACTCAGTAGAGATAATTGAGTATCGTGGTCTTATTGGCTCATTGTTATATCTCACAGCCAGCAGACCTGATATCAAGTTTGTTGTTTGTATTTGCGCAAGATTTCAGACTAACCCTAAGCAATCTCATTTTATTGCTGCTGAGCGTATTCTAAAATACTTAAAGGGTACTCAGAATGTCGGCCTATGGTATCCCAAGGACTCATCATTCAATCTTATTGGATATTCAGATGCTGACTATGCAGGATGCAAACTGGATAGGAAAAGCACTAGTGGTTTTTGTCAATTTCTTGGTGACAGGTTGATCTCCTGGTTCAGTAAAAAGCAGACTTCCATAGCCACATCTACTGCAGAAGCAGAGTATCTTGCTGCTGGAATCTGTTGTTCTCAAATGCTTTGGATACAACAACTTAAAGACTATGGAGTTCAAGCTTCTGAATCACCCATATTTTGTGACAATACCAGTGTAATTGCTATATCGCATAATCCAGTACTCCATTCCAGAATGAAGCACATTGATATCAGACATTATTTCATTAGAGATCATGTGAAAAAGAAGAATATTCGTCTGGAATACATTCCTACTGATCATCAAGCCGCAGACATTTTTACCATACCACTTCTTGAGGATAAATTTTCGTATTTTTGTAATGTTCTTGGATTAATTGATTTATCATAACTACTGTTTATTATATTCTGTTTTCACGTGTCTTCTGTTTCTTTATTCTAATCCAGTAGAAATATTCAGAAATGAGAAGATCACAAGAGGTATGGAAAAACAAAATCTTTTATTCATATAATCAGATGCATTACATTACAGGGGTACAATTGAAGATATTAGCAGAATGATTACACAGATTATCCTACTAAGCTTTTCAGTATCATCGATCCACCAGCACACTCTTATTGCATTAGAATGCTTATGAAGGAAATGATGCTGCATCCCAATCCTAATAAGAGAAAACAATCTCTTTGATTGTTCACATTGCAACTCCAGGAGTTTGATCCAAGGATCATTATATAAAGATTGATATCTTCATACATCTTCTTAGAAAACGCAGCAAGTTGTCTTCTGAACATTCTTGCTTCGACTTCTAGATCAGATTCTGCTTCTTCATTCACATTAGTTTTCATTTGATCTTATGTACGCTTAACCTTGTTTAACTTGTGCAGGTCTTTCTAGTGGTCTTCACAGGAGATAAAGATCCTTGCGACTGTTCATTTTCAATGGTTCAGATTGAAAGTTTGCGAAGAGTCGTTTGGTGTTTAATTACTGCATTAATTGAGGGGGAACATTTTTATGGCATCCACAACTTATCTGGGAGAATGGATGACTTAATTGCCAGGGTCATTGCCGATGATGCCAAAAATAGGGAAGAAGATAGAACTGGAGCGAGTAGCAGCAGACCTCATTCTTCTGGAAGGGATCAAAATCGAGGTAGAGAGATCTGCTGAAGATTGAGCTGGAGCGAGTAGCAGCAGACCTCATTCTTCTGGAAGGGATCAAAATCCAGATGAAGCTATTTTTAGAGATATTGGAACAAATTAACTTTATTGTTTTGTCTTGATTTTCTGGATAGTAAATGCTTCGTAATCTGTTTTCTCAATTCTACTAACGTTCTAAGGGACATCTAGGTTTTGGCATCACCACAAAGAGGGAAATTGTTAGACTTAATTTTGTTGTAGAGATGCTAGTACAAAACCATTAGATGTAAATAAGTAGAAAACCAGAAGCACTTGTACCATGCTAAAACCAGTAGCAGCACTTATCAAGTACTGCTTAATCTAATGAACAAATGACTTCTTAGCTAAAACCAGAACTATAAGAAATACAAACCCGAAATAGACACTAGCAGATTGTTGCGTATCTCAAGTCTTTAAATATTACCGTTAATCTATTAACGTGATACTAGCATTTATTGCTTCATTTAATGCCATTAAATGTTTTACGGGAACATTTAAGACGGCTTACCATCTACTGCTTTTCTGTTTCACTGTTTTTCACCCACTAACCAACAGATCGTTTTCGCACATTATCTTGTGATCTGTTGGTCTTTAAACTTGAACAAGAATCTGCTAGTATCTCTAACAGGACTCTAGCACATCATTCTGAAAAATCGATTAAGTTTGCCGTTGAGTTTATTCAACCCCCCTTTCTAAACTCAATCTGATCCTCAACAAGTAATAACATTCTTGTTAAACAAAAACAAGCTTATTCCATGAAAGAAGTCAAAATTCTTTTACAGAAAAAATATAGTCTACATAATCCAGTTACTATACAGGATTTAGTTAAAGAAAATGATAATCTCAAAGAACAAGTAAAAATTTTACAACAAAATAATAATGGTTTAAATTATCGTATTTCAGTTATTGAAAATAATAAAAATAATTCAGTTTATAATACTGAAAGTTTTGATAATCTTCAAGATATATCATTTCCTGATCCAACTCAAAAACATTAACTGTTTTAAGTATGATTATATCTAAAAAATGGTATACTAATATTACTTTATTAATTGATAATTCTTATAAGAAAAATTTTATTGCTATGATAGATAGTGGTGCAGATTTAAATGTAATACAGAAGGATTAATTCCTACAAAATATTTTCATAAAACTACTCATTCTCTCTCTCATGCTGGAGGAGAACCTTTAGAAATAAATTATAAATTACCAAAATCATATATTTGCAAAGATAAAAACTGTATTCAAACCAGTTTTTATTAGCTAAAAATATTTCTAGCCAACTTATACTTGGACTCCCTGTTATATATCAAATTTATCCTTTAACTTATGTAGATGAAACAGGTATTATAAGAACCTATCAAGGTAATCCTATTTCTTTCCAGTTTATAACTAAACATGTTCATAGAATTTTAAATGAATTACAAGAAAAGATTGATAGAAAAACTTTCAAATTAATTCTTTAAAAGAAGAAGTAAAAATTTTAACTATATATGATAAATTACAAAATCCTAAATTACAGTAAAAGATTAAATTTATTTAATAAATTTTCATTAGAAATATGTAATGACCTTCCAAATTCTTTTTGGAATAGAAAGAAACATATTATTTCTCTTCCATATGAAGAAGATTTTAAGGAAATAAATATTCCTACCAAGGCAAGACTTTGTCAAATGAATTCTTAATATTTAGAATTATGTAAGAATGAAATTCATTCTTTATTAGACAAAGGTTTAATAAAACCTTCACAATCTCCTTGGTCTTGTACTACTTTCTATGTTAATAAACATTCTGAGAAGGAAAGAGTAGTTCCTAGAATAGTAATAA
This sequence comes from Primulina huaijiensis, assembly GCF_012295235.1. NCBI lineage: Eukaryota > Viridiplantae > Streptophyta > Magnoliopsida > Lamiales > Gesneriaceae > Primulina > Primulina huaijiensis. The sequence goes on from NC_133319.1 coordinate 11,865,676, forward strand.
ACTATAAACTTCTTAATGAGGTTTTAAAGTGGATTAAGCATCCTATTCCTAAAAATAAAAATTTTTATTAGATTGACTTGTTAATGCCATTATATTTTAAATATTCGATTTAAAATCAAGATTTTTGCAGATTCAAATAAAAGAATCTGATAGATATAAAACTGTTTTTAATGTTCCAATAGGACATTAGGAATGGACAGTTATGCCATTTGGCTTAAAAAATGCCCCTTCAGAATTTCAACAAATCATGAATGATATTTTTTATAATTACAATAATTTTAGAATTGTTTATATTGATGATATTTTAGTCTTTTCAAATGATATTGAAACACATTTTATACATATAGATATATTTAAAAATATTGTTATACAAAACGGCCTTGTAATTTCAAAATCTAAAATGATTTTATTTCAAACAAATATTAGATTTCTTGGTCATATGATTGAAAAAGGAAAATAATTCCTCTACAAAGAAGTATAGAATTTGGTTCAAAATTAGGGTAAACATCAAAATATACTGGACCATGAGCCAGACTAGATTGATTTATTCCCATGAGAGATTGTTTCCAATTTAAATTTCTACCATCTCTTAAAGCTGCTATAAAACATTCTGGTAGGCTTTCGAAGGTTAAAGGTCTAAAAGCAATTTAAATTAAACCTATATGAATAAATCTGTAATTTTTCCTATAATGTAAAATATCTTTATTATTTAACAATCTAATAACCATTTATTCATCATGAAGTGGTACCGAAGATTCTGTAGTTTTAATTACGTGTTTGAAACCAATTTTTTCAAAGGTTCCTAATTTATAAATCATTTTAGATTCTATCTTAGGAATAGTCCATTTATTTAATAAATCTAAATTTTCAGGTAAATCTTATTCTTCATTTAAACTGTTTTGAACAGTTTCTTTTATGCCAAATATATTCATTGAATAAAAAATGCTAAATCATAAACAAAAACTATTCCATGGCTCTGATACCATCTGAAGCTTGGAATCAAATTGAATATGATACGTGACGTTGTTTTACCAAAGTTTTCCTTAGTGGCTTTCGCACATATGGAGGTTATTGGTTTCCTGCCTATATATCATTTTCAACACAAACTGAGTTAAGAATAGGAGACATTTAAATTCCAAAATAAAAAAGAATATAAGGTTCTTATTTGGAACTTTTACAAAACATAAAAAGATTTATGAAAGATATAACAAAGAAATTAACAACAGAGGATTTTATCGAAATACATTTGAAACATAAATTCATAAACAATCACCCATAAACGCCTTAAACGCCATTTTTCGGCTAAGCAGACTGAAGGGCTACAACATGAATTTATTATTTCTTAGTTACTCGAACTTTGTGTTTACCATTTCTTGGTTTATCTTTTTCCCTTATGTTTCAACCAAAGACTCTTATATTTCATTAAATTCCAAAATTTTAAATAAATATTTTATTATCTCAATTTCATTCCAAGTTACAAATAAATATAGATCATGTCATAGTAAGGTAATTTGATTTAGCACGAATGATTTAGTTTGTCATTCAGGCTAATCTATGAAATATAAAAATTAAAAACTTTAAATAAAACAAAAAATAAATAACAGTAAACTTACAGAGTTATAATCAGTAAGAGAAGTCTTTATTCAATAAGTTGGAGCTTTTATTAAGAAGAGTTGTTTACATAGAGGGAATAGAGGCGAGCAAACTCGACCGTGTTCTTCTAAGAACACAAATCTACCTATTATTAAAAGGAAGAGCCCGAAATCAAACCCCAGATTCTAACTAAAAATATAAACAATACAATGCTTTATTAAAGCAAATAGTAACATGGTTACAAAAGTCAAAAAATCTACAGTGATATTTCACCAACTTGTGATGTCCCATCAACTTTATTAAAGATGAATATCCTAATCATCTTTAATACTATCTTTTATGGAACTTTTAAAATTTTCAAAAATGTCGTTGATATTCGATAAATTAAGAATATCTTCCTCTAGGTCTTGTGCATGTTGCATTTTCATGAGATGGATGAATTGATTTTCGCTTGATTCGGAAGCCATTGATTTATCCGATTTGGAGTCAGAACATCCAATTTTTTTATAAAGATCCTTATTCATTTGTTGGATCGTGTACTGGGCACCTGATGGAACGTGTGCTCGGCAACTTTGAGATGCTTTCAACACAATAACTCAATGAGCTGCAATAGCTCGTGTTCTAAGAATGTATACATCGATGAATTAGATCAAGTTTGGTATTAAACCAAGCGAAAAACACTTGAAATAATCCTTCGTTAAGAAAAAACTGATATGTTTTATATACTGTGCAACTGAATAACTGAAATACAAAAAACTCAGTTAGAGCTTATATCAGTTCAGTTATATCCATAACTGAACTGATTTAGCTGAACTGATTAAATCAGTTAAGAACAAAACAAGCAGTTAAACAGTTAAAAGACACATGATATGTTTATGGATGTTCGGAGACTTTAACTGCTCTTACGTCACCCCTTCTACCTCCACAGGTAGGATACACTATAGAAGACTTAAATTCATACAACTGATTGTACAAATCCTACACAGCTTAGGACTTACCCACTGCCTAACTGAACTCCTAGTCTAGACTGAAGTCATCACCTTCCAACCAACACTTTTTTAACATCTATGTGTCAAAGACTACATACACAAGTTTATTGTCTTTGTGCAAGACTGTATTTGAGTGGTGGTGTGTGTGCATGTGTGTGGGAACTGAACAATGAACACTACCCGAAAGTGTTCTCACACGCCGAGGGAAAAAATAAGCTTCTAAACTAAACTGATATATTTATTGAGTGTTCCCCCTGGGCAAATTGCTTCTAGTAAGCATATATACAATATGCGTGCCCTTCTTCTCTGTTTTGTTCTCTTTTTCAGCTACACTGTATCTATGTTGATATTCACTGATCTTATATTTATAGGCGAGAAATCTTTGATCGTACAGTGAGACTCAATTATTGTATCCGTTGCATTATGAATTGTTCCTTGGAATCCATTCCGGAACTTTTGGCTTTAAGCTCTGATGCAACGTCTCTTATTGTACCTTGATCGTACAATAGCTTTTGTACTTTTGCGCACAGCTGTAATCCATTAAGTAAGCTTGTCGTGATCTGCAACTTATTGCTCCTAACTGATGTTCTGAACTGATAAGTTGAACTGGTCTTGTTCTGGTGTTCTATACTGGTTCTTTGAACTGGTTCTTCAAAATGATCAGCAAATGGTCTTTGAACTGATATAGTGAAATTAGTTGACTCGTCAGCTGAGCAGATTTCACTGATTCAGTTTACCTGGTCAGCTGGGCTTTTCATCAGTTGAACTCTTCATCAGCTGGCGGGGCTTCTGAAGATCTTCTGCTGAACTACCTATCAGCTGGACATTCAGTTGAGCTGGTTGCGATGCATCAGTTGAGCTGGTTCAGTACGTTCGATCAGTTGGTTCTTTAAGCTTTGATGCAACGTCTCTTATTGTACCTTGATCGTACAATAGCTTTCGTACTTTTGCGCACAGTTGTAATCCATTAAGTAAGCTTGTCGTGATCTACAACTAATTGCTCCTAACTGATGTTCTGAACTAATCAGTTGAACTGGTCTTGTTCTGGTGTTCTGAACTGGTTCTATAAACTGATCAGCAAATGGTCTTTGAACTGATCTAGTGAAATCAGTTGACACGTCAGCTGAGCTGATTTCACTGATTCAGTTTACCTGGTCAGCTGGGCTTTTCATCAGTTGAACTCTTCATCAGCTGGCGGGGCTTCTGAAGATCTTGTGCTGAACTACCTATCAGCTGGACATTCAGTTGAGCTGGTTGCGATGCATCAGTTGAACTTGTTCAGTACGTTCGATCAGTTGGTTCTTTCAGTTAGCATCTCCGATAGCTTCAATTTTGGCTTGTAAACTGATCATTTTAGTTTTAGCTATCTGCGCACTAAGATAGGTTATTAGAAACAAAATAACAAGTTTTGTTAACATCAAAATTAAGCAAAGATTGCGAACTTGAAAAGTTCCAACAGCACTAACGGTGCTCCAAACACAATATTCTCCAAGAGCTGCAATAGCTCGTGTTTTAAGAATGTTTACACCGATGAATTAAATCGAATTTGGTTAGAAACCAAGCGAAAAAAACTCGAAGTAATCTTTCGTTAAGGAAACTGATATAGTTTATATATCGTGCAACTAAATAACTGAAAAGGGATAGATTAGTTTTTGCATTCACAAATTCAGTTATGGTGACAACTGAACTGATGGATACTCTTGCTAATCAAATTAGTTTGAAAACAACAGTTGACCAGTTAAATACACAATATATGTTTATCGATGTTCGGATACTTCAACTGCTCCTACGTCATCCTTTCTACCTCCACGGGTAGGATACACTAGAAGATTTAGATTTATACAACTGATTTTTTAAATCCTACACAGCCTAGGACTTACACTACTGCCTAACTGAACTCCTACTCTAGACTGAAGGCAGCACCTTCCAGCCAACACTTCTTTAACGTCTATGTGTCATCGACTAAATACACAAGTTTATTGTCTTTGTGCGAGACTGTATTTGAGTGGTGGTGTGTGTGCGTGTGTGTGAGAACTGAACAATGAATAAACTAGAAAGGTGTTCCCACACACTAAGGGAAAATAGCTTCTATACTAAGCTGATATATCTTGAAGTGTTCCCTCGCAACTGGGCGTAATGCTTCTTGAAAGCTGATGAATAATAAGCGTGACCTTCTTGTTTTTCACACTCTATGTATTGTTATTTTTGCTGATGATCTTAGCCTGTATTTATAGCAGCAATATGACCATATACCAAGACTCAGCACATGTGACCGTTGCAGCTTGAATGCATTCTTTGAAGTTTGTGTCTCATCTTTTTCCGACATCTCTTCTGGAACAATTTGTTGTTAAGCTTTGCTGCTCGGTCCATTATTGTCCTTTGACTGGACAAAAGCTTATGTACCTTTGCGCACAGCTTGATTCCAATAATGTCGACTGTCGTGTTCATCAACTAATTGCTCCTAACTGAATTTCTGAATTGGTTAGTTGAACTGGTATGCAGTTGAAGAGGTGAAATCAGTTGGCTCGTCAGCTGAACTGATTTCACGGGTTCAGTTGAGCTGATCAGCTGGGATCTTCATCAGTTGAACACTTCATCAGCTGGCCGGGCTTCTGAAGGTTTCCTGCTGAAACACCCTTTAGCTGGTTAGTCAATTGAACTGATTTAAGGTACATCAGTTGGATTTGTTCAATTCATACGATCAGTTGGTGTGTTCAGTTGGCGTATCCGATAGTCTTCAGTTTGGGCTATCAACTGATTATTTCAGTTCCAGTTTTCTGCGCACTTAAGGTAGATTATTAGAAATACAAAAACAAGTTTTGTTAACATCAAAATCAAGTAAAGATTGCGAACATGAAATGTTCCAATATCGTTTCATCAATATAAACTTTAATCATTTTTTCTTTTGAATAAATCTCAGAATATTTATGTGTCAGAATCTTGAATGGACTCATAGAATCTTTTTCTTTTTCTTGTTTATTATTGATATCTTTTTGGTATAAAGAAATTTTCTCCTCCATCTGGTGAAAGATTCATATCCATAAGGATTGCCAGTATCTGGAACATATCTTAATAATTTGTCCCAAAATTTTGTGGAACTGACTCTCCATATACAAAGAATGTCCTTCATCAGTGTAACCGAATTCTTGTTGCCATCTCCAGATCCATGGAATTACAAATTCCATAAAAAATAGGCATAAAGTCTTGCCGTCAATCCAATGTTCTGAAAAAGATTTTGTAATACTTGGGGAAACATTTAACTAAGTATTCATTGGTTTTATGAAAACCTCTGGTAAAATTTTTGCTGATTGACCAAATATTTTCCACCATATTAAAAACCAATTAAGAATTGAATAATGAAAAACATTTTCACAGATTTTTAGAAACCATGTATGCTTTCTTTTTTAATTTTTATAAAATAGAGTTTTATTAAAATTCTCAACATAATCCCAAAAATTGAATTTAAAAGTCATCGGATAACTTTGTGACTAAAATTCTTTTTCAACTAATGGAGATATACCCCATTCTTCAGTAGATATAATCTTTTTGATGATAAACTTGGAGGAGTTATAACTTCTTTTCTGTAGAGTATTACTGAAAAAATGAGTTATTTCAACACTTTTTGTAGATAATAGAAGATTTTCATAAAATCCTCTTTGCTTATATGAACCATATACATATGATGTATTGGTTAAATATCTTTTCATGATAGTCCATGGAGTTTTTTCCCATTTGGTATCTTTTTCTTCTATAAGAAAAATTAATTCACGATGTTTTGTCTATATATAAAGAGCTTAATCACCTTCATCATCTTTAATGATGTTAGAATATGATGCTTGAGATTGAGAATCAATATTAATTCTCAATTTCTGTTTCAGAAATTTTTGAAATTCATTATATAATGAATCATTTTGCTCAGTATTACTGCGTGATGAACTGTAAATATTTTGGGCTATAAGCCTCTGTTTTCCATGCTGGGCAATAATATTAGGGGTTTTTCCCCTGCCACTTCTTCCTCTATAAGAGGAATCTCCTCTTCCTTGAGAATTCATATCTGTAAATGAAAAAATTAAGATAAATATTCTCGGGTTAAGAAATCTGGTAAGTGATTATCTTCACCTTTCTTGTATATGATTTCAAAATCAAAAGAAACTAAATGAGCATGCCATCTTGCAAACATTTGTTTAGAAAAATTATGTTTAAAATCTTTCATAAACATAAATTTTGCAGATCTCCAATCAGTTTTTATAATAAACTTTTGATTATATAAATCATCTTGAAATTTTAAAATACATCTTACAATAGCTAAAATTTCTTTTGCTACGGTAGAACAATTTTCTGGGCATTATTCCATTTCCCAGAATAAAATCAGATTAAATATTCTTGTTTTGTTTGAGGATCTATCTGATTTAAGATTCCTCCAAAACCTATATCTGAAGCATCAGTTTCAACTATTTTATCCCATTGGAGATCAGCTAACATAAGACAAGGAAGATCTTTAACCTTTTGCTTAATGTTTTGAACAGCTTCAGTATGTCTATTAGACCAAGATAAATGATTTTTCTTTAGTCAATCATATAAGATAGCAGAATCATTATTTAAAATTTTAATATAAGTAGAAATATAATTTAAACTCCCTAAGAATCTTTGTAACTGAGTTTTATCAGCATTTCGGTTTATGATTTAGCACTTTTTATTCAATGAATATATTTGACATAAAAGAAACTGTTGAAAACAGTTTAAATGAAGAATATGATTTACCTGAAAATTTAGATTTATTGAATAAATGGACTATTCCTAAGATAGAATCTAAAATGATTTATAAATTAGGAACCTTTGAAAAAATTGGTTTCAAACAAGTAGTTAAAACTACAGAATCTTTGGTACCCCTTCATAATGAAGAAATGATTATTAGATTGTTAAATAATAAAGATATTTTACCTTGTAGGAAAAATTAAAGATTTCATAATGAAGAAATGGTTATTAGATTGGTAAATAATAAAGATATTTTACATTGTAGTAAAAATTACAGATTTATTCATATATGTTTAATTCAAATTTCTTTTAGACCTTTAACCTTAGAAGGCCTACCAGAAAGCTTTATAGCAGTTTTAAGAGATGGTAGAAATTTAAATTGGAAACAATATCTCATGAGAATAATTCAATCTAGTCTGGCTCATGGTACAGTATATTTTGATGTTTACCCTAATTTATCTTTATCTTTGTTGATATAAATATATTAGACTCTTTAACATTAAATGTTAAAACACATGGTTATAATTATACTCCTGGAACACAGAATTTATATGTATCTGTTATCGTATTTATTATAAACCATTATTTACATCGAATCCTATGTGTAAAATAATAGATAAAAAAATAAATGAAACTTTTCTTATAGAAACTAATTTTAATATATCTAATATTACAACCCGTAGATCTATAAAATGAGAAGAAATTGAATTTTTAGAAAATTGGATAATTGAACAAGCTGTTCCTAGAAATCCTATAATAAATAGGGAATTACAACAATTCATACAAACTAATGAAGGATCTATTCAAATATAGTTTAATAATGAACAAAGAAGATTATTACCCTCTTCTGTTTATACTAGATCAAGATATAGTCATTCCTTTATTTCAGCATTAGATTATATGGTGGATATTCCACAAACTTCTAGAGCTTCAACTTCTCAAATTAGAGAAGAAATAGAATCTTCAGCAGAAGATTTAATTATTAATCAAAATAATATTGTTCATCAAAGTAACTTTCAAAAAATTAAAGAAACTGATACAATTTCAGAAATGAATTTTAGTATTTAATGGATAAAAATTTAAAAATTGATTTTACTAAAGGATATTTTGCTATAGCGAAGATCAATGCAGAATTTTATCTACCTAAATGGGAATCTTTCAGAGATTGGTATTTTAAAAGTTTTCTCTAAAGAAGAATTTGATTATATAGTTAGAGAATTTTATAAATATTGTGAACAACAAAATAGATTAATTCATTTTATTCCTTGGATTTTTAAAACATTTATTATAGATTATATCTATATTCTTGAAAGAAATTATAAACTTTCTTCAGGACAGATTCAAAGATCTGTTTATCCTCCTCAAAAATATTTTATTATAAAAAATAATAAAGTTTTAAATTTTACTGCTTTTTCAAAATTATTTGATAATGACATGTTATAAATAACTGTTAAACATATAAATCAGATAATTGAAAAAAAAAGAATTATACAAATTTATACCTTACGATTATAGGAGAAGAAATTTTTTCTCTTAAAGATCGTATTGATAAAATTATTTTAGCTATTAACCAAATTAAACCAGATGTTCATATACAAACTAAAGAAGAAACTAATATTGTTTCTATTGCAACTTCATCTATTCAATCTCCTCCAGATATAAAAGATTTTAAATTTATGTCTTCTGTTTCTGATATAGAAAAATTATTAGAAGAAAAATTTAAAAATCTTAATTTAAATACTCTTAATGAAGAATTTGAAAAAATTAATAATTCTTCTGATTAAGAAATAAATAAAACAAAATGTGCAGATGAACCTACCCAATCCAAATATTATTATGATATACCCATGCCCATGGATGTTCTTTTTGAAGAACAAGAATATATATTTTCTAATATTTATAATGAAAAATGTATTTATGAATGGAATATTGATAGTTTTAGTGATAAGCAAATTTATAATACTGTTCACAGAATGCTTATGTATAGTACTGTGTGTAAAACTTCAGGTAATACTGATAAAAATATTGCTAAAATTATTATAGTAAGATTTACTGGTCAACTTAAAGGTTTGTGGGATAATTATTTAAATCAATCTCATAAAGATGAAATTCTTAATTCAATTAAAATTGAGAATCAAATTCAAATAGAGAATTCAGTTTATTCTCTCATAATGACAATGATTGAACATTTTACTGGTTGATTCACAAATAATGGTGAACAAATTCGTACGTTATTAAGTAATCTAAAATGTAAAACACTTACTGATTTTTATATGGTATAAAGATACCTTTCTATCTCGAATTTATGAGATACCATACTATAATAATAGTATTTGGAAAGCTAAGTTTATTGATGGATTACCTTTTTTTTTTGCTGAAAGAATTAGAAAGATATTAAGAAATGATGATATATATATCCCTTATGAAAATTACACTTACGGTAAGTTAATTAGTACTTGTATTCAAGAGGGTTTAGCTCTCTGTAATGAATTAAAAGTAAATAATTGAATTAAAAGTCAAAATTTACTTGAGAAAAAACAATTAGGTAAATTTATTGATCAATTTGGTATGGATTTACCTAATAAAGGTAAGAAGAAAATTAAAGAAAAACATGAAAAATTTTATAGAAAGAAAATACATTTGTCTGAAAGACAAAGAGATAAAAAGAAGAAAAGAAAAGAAACCCGTGATTTACGGAATACAAAAAAATATAAAGACAAAAATAAAATAATAATTTGTAGAAAATGTAAAAAGTCAGGACATTATGATAATCAATGTTGGGCTAAAAACAAAATTAATAATTTAGATATAGATGAAATCTTAAAAAAACATTATTTAAAATAATAATGGATTCAAATCAAGATTCTGATAGTGAATATGAAAATTCTTCAGAATTATATAATTCGGAAGAAATTCTAGATAATGAATCAGATATTTCAGATCTAGAAGAATGTAATAACTGTATACAAGGAAAATCTTATATAAATCATATAGATGAAAATTATGATAAAAAAGATGAGTTTATAAACTTATGTCTCAATTTCAGGATTTAAATATAAATGTTTTAACTAATAGTAATATTTTAGAATTCCTTAAAATGATTAAAGATCCAATATTGAAATCTACAATTATTGATCAAATGAAAACTATTATTTCAACCAGTAGTAATAACATTCTTGTCAAACAAGAACAAGCTTATTCCATGAAAGAAGTCAAAAATCGTTTACAGAAAAAATAAAGTCAACAAAATCCAGTTAATATATATGATTTAGTTAAAGAAATTGATAATCTTAAAAAAAGTAAAAATTTTACAACAAAATAATAATAGTTTAAATTATCGTATTTCAGTTATTGAAAATAATAACAATAATTCAGTTTATAATACTGAAAGTTTTGATAATCTTTCAAGATATATAATTTCCTGATCAAACTCAAAAACATTTATCTGTTTTAAGTATGATTATATCTCAAAAATGATATACTAATATTACTTTATTAATTGATAATTCTTAAAAGAAAAATTTTATTGTTATAATAGATAGTGATGCAGATTTAAATGTAATACAGAAGGATTAATTCCTACAAAATATTTTTATAAAACTACTCATTCTCTCTCTCATGCTGGAAGATAAACTTTAGAAATAAATTATAAATTACCAAAAGCATATATTTGTAAAGATAAAAACTGTATTCAAACAATTTTTTTTTATTAGCTAAAGATATTTTTAGCCAACTTATACTTGGACTCCCTTTTATATATCAAATTTATCCTTTAACTTATGTTGATGAAACAGGTATTATAGGAACCTATCAAGGTAACCCTATTTCTTTCCAGTTTATAACTGAACATGTTTATAAAATTTTAAATGAATTACAAGAAAAGATTGATAGAAAAAATTTTCAAATTAATTCTTTAAAAGAAGAAGTAAAAATTTTAACTATAGATGATAAATTACAAAATCTTAAATTACAGGAAAATTTTAAATTTATTTATAATAAATTTTCATTAGAAATATGTAATGACCTTCCAAATGCTTTTTGAAATAGAAAGAAACATATTATTTCTCTTCCATATGAAGAAGATTTTAAGGAAATAAATATTCCTACTAAGGCAAGACCTTGTCAAATTCATTCTGAATATTTAGAATTATGTAAGAATGAAATTCATTCTTTATTAGACAAAGGTTTAATAAAACCTTTACAATTTCATTGGTCTTGTACTGCTTTCTATGTTAATAAACATTCTGAGCTGGAAAGAGTAGTTCTTAGATTAGTAATAAACTATAAACCTCTTAATAAAGTTTTAAAGTGGATTAGACATCCTATTCCAAATAAAAAAGATTTATTAGATAGACTTGTTAATGCTATTATATTTTCAAAATTCGATTTAAAATCAGAATTTTGGCAGATTCAAATAAAAGAATCTGATAGATATAAAACTGCTTTTAATGTTCCAATAGGACATTATGAATGGACAGTTATGCCATTTGGCTTAAAAAATGCCCTTCAAAATTTCAACATATCATGAACGATATTTTTCTATAATTACAGCAATTTTAAAATTGTTTATATTGATGATATTTTAGTCTTTTCAAATGATATTGAAACACATTTTAAACATCTAGATATATTTAAAAATATTGTTATACAAAATGGCCTTGTAATTTCAAAATCTAAAATGATCTTGTTTCAAACAAATATTAGATTTCTTGGTCATATGATTGAAAAAGAAAAATAATTCCTATACAAAGAAGTATAGAATTTAGTTCTAAATTAGGGTAAACATCAAAATATACTGGACCATGAGCCAGACTAGATTGAATTATACCCATGAAGGATTGTTTCCAATTTAAAATTCTACCATCTCTTAAAGCTGCTATAAAGCTTTCTGGTAGGCCTTCTAAGGAGAAAGGTCTAAAAGCAATTTTAATTAAACCTATACGAATAAATTTGTAATTTTTCCTATAAGGTAAAATATCTTTATTATTTAACAATATAATAACCATTTCTTCATTATGAATAACCACTTGCAATAGAAAGACCACATCTGAAACACCTTAATGAAACTTTTATCGGAGTTTAATCATCATAAAAATCAAAGTATAATTCAATCTACTTCGACGATAATATCTTCATGGTGGCTCCAATAGCTACTATTGTACTAAAATTAAATTTATACCACACACATATTAGTTTAGGACATAAGAAAAATGCCACATTCCAATAAAAGAGTAGCTCACAGTTTATCTACCTTGATTGAACTCACACTCTTACCCTTTAAGTTGTTCATTTTAATTATTTATATTCAATGCAAATATTAACGATTTATATTTAATGTAGATAGGTATATATTTATTTATTTAGACAATTTTTTTTGAAAATTATAATTTTAAATGAAAAAAATATTAAATAGATGTTATGTTAGAATATTTACCTTAAAAAACGAATGTTTTAATCATATCATATTTTATAATTACATTTTTGTACCATAGAGTATTTTTCATATATTGTAATGCCCGAATTTAAAAGAAAAAAGTTAATGTTCACGAGGTTACTAATTCAAGCGCTGCGGCGCTAGAATAGTAGCGCCTAGGCGCTAGAGTTGCGCAAATTTGGCGCTGGAGGCTGAAAAGTGGCGCTGCGGCGCTACATACGTGAAAATTGACTATGTAAGCTCATTTTCACCTCCTCCAATCATTTTTCTCCTCCTTCACGCAAACCCTCATCCATTTCCTCTCTATTATCAAGCTTCTTTCTAATTTTATGGGAGATATGCTCAAGAAAATTATGAAATGAAAGTAGATTTATGATCCTCTCATCACAGGCTTCACAAATACGTAAGTATTTCCCAATTTTATTCAAGTTTGGAAATGGGTTGAAGTTTAGAATTTATATTTGAGTTGATATTTGAGATATTCAGATGTTGTATTTGAGTTGATTTGAATTTAAAAGGAAAATGAGAATGGTTTCTTGTTTATGTGTAAAGAACAATTTCTACACCTTCTGTATTTCGTGTATATGGGATAGTTGTGTTTGGATTTTGGAGTTATGGTCTTCATCATACTTGTAGATAATTGAGTGAGCTTCGATTTGGTTCTTGAATCACTCAATTCCAGGAAGAATTGGAAGAGATACGTGATTTTTACTAAAACTGGTTTGAAATTCCGAGTTAGTGCAGATTTGTGTAAATGTCTTATGTTTATTTGAATTCTGAGATTTATTGGTTGGGATTCTGAATTTGTTGTTCCAATGAAAGTTATAGAACATTGTCTTTCTTCGAAATGTTACCAAATTGGCTCGATTCAATTGGATATTGAGGAAGTTATGCTCAAAATACTAAAATGTGCCAGAAATGCATTGAAGCAAAATTCGTGGGAATGATGTTGTATGTTTCAGATTATGAACGACTGGATAAATAACTTTTTTTGACAAAACTTTGTGAAAAATAATTGTTGGGCTTTGAGTTTTCTTGCATATCCAATTTGCGGATCTTGATTTAAAGACGTATTGAATTAATTATGAATTTTGTACAGAAACTGCTCTATTTTGATAAGTGATCTGAGTTCTTGAGTTATAGTATACTTCAGAGGTTCAAGACTTCTCAACTACACCTTTCGATCTCCTTTTTGGTAAAATTTGAAAGGTATGTTACGGTCGGTAACATACAATCCTAATTTTAGGATGACTGACCCCTTTAATCCAGTCCATATAATGTCTTTTTCGGGAGCTAGAGGAAATGCATCTCAGGTACATCAAGATAAAAGTATCATTTTTATTTGAAAATTCTATGGCTCGATGAATTAATTATGATTTGATGGTGATTGTTGTCTTGAGATGAGTTTATTATGATATCGAGATGATGATATTGAATTGTATCACTACATTGCATATTGAGCCACTTGTCGATTCAGATTTGATATGGCGGAGGTCGCATTGATTTATTGATTTGTTAGACGTATGGGGCTATAGTTGAGTAGGCATAGTGCATGCGGAGGTCGCTACTATGGCCTGAACACTCTCTATAGGCGCACCATAGTCCTGAGATTGTAGAACACAGCACCCCACCCCGAGCGGTTGAGTCGGTGGATGTTGCTGGGAGATTCTCTTCCCTTGGATACCATAAGACCTTATGATTCACTTGATCTTGAGATTTATTGATAGCCCACAGCTTCTGATCATGCATTGCATTATTGTGCATCTTTATGGATTTTATATGAATTAGTTGTCATTTTAATTCTCATTTGTTATTGATTGTATCATATTGAGTTTATACTCACGGGCACGTCAGCTACCTCTTGTTTTCATGTGCTTGACGGTAGGTGAGGCAAGACTTGGGATGCCAAAGTCCAGCTCCAGGCGAGTAGATACGAGTTAGAGTGGGATTCTCGGGTCTTAGGAGCTATTTGATGATGTTTGGATTACTTTGGTTCACTAATTTATTTTGGCATGTTAAAATTTATATTTCAAACATTTGAGACCTTTAAATTATTTTAATGATGTTTATGTCGGTTTGTGAACCACAAATTATGTGTTTTACTCAACTGTTTGGTTTGTTACATTTATAATTATTAATATTAGATATCGGACCCGGGGCCCCACATTAGGTGGTATCATAGCTTAAGTGTAGAGCCCAAAATCAGTACACGTAAAACTATATAATTATTTGAATTGTAAAATTATTTATTTAAGTTTAAAATGATTTTTAATGGTGCATGACTTACGATTTGCATTATTTTAAATTATTTATGTTTATTGATTCACGTTAAAATTTTTTCTTGAGTTTAATGCTTCAGGCGAATATTTGATATGGGATCTGGAAAAGAGACTGGGGACGATTTAGACAATTTACGAAAAATGTGGTATTTTATTTCAAGTCAATAAAATTAGTATTCTAAATGATTTATGAAGTTTTTGGTATTTTAAAGCCTAATTTAATTATTAGGTGATTTTTAATATTTTAAAGTTTCAAAGTTATCACTTAAGTATTTTATTCTAAGTTATGAGATTTTTACTAAAGTTAAAAGTGGGTTAGTATTCTTAATTACAAGTAAATTATAAATTAAACCCTTAATACCCCACTAACCAACTAACCCACCACCCCAATAACACACACACACGTTACACTCACACACACATGCACATATACACACACACTTGGCCTTTGCACAAACACACATCTCTTGCACCCTTTCATTTCTTTTTCGAGAGAATTTGGAGGGTTCTTAGGCTCTTTCTTCAGCAGCCCCATCTCCACCTTTGTCCTTCAAAACTTCAGCAACCACACGTTGATTTTAGTAGAAAAATCGTGCTACAAGTAGCCCGAATCGCTTCCCGCACTGCGTCGTTTTGTTATTCGTCGTATCGTGAGTTTTAAAGATCACATGCATGTATATTCTTTCTTTTCTGCATATATCTTGTCATAGTATATATTTTGATGTATATTGTATGAAAAACATGTGTATGTTATGCAAAAGTTTGAGCAAAAATGTTTGAAACGATTTTTGATCTCAAAAACTAAGTCTGCTGTCGTTTCAAATACTGAGAATTTTCGGTCGATTTTCTGAAAAAACTTTCAACCTATTAAACGTATGACTTTTTGATACCTTCGATTTGACAGTAAATTCGTAATTTTTGGACTAGAAACGTGTGAGTTATGATCAATTTCGTGAGACTGCTCAAGCTGTGAAATTTCTGTGTCACAAAATCCGTCACCTTCTCATATTTTAAATTCTGCGACTTATAGATTGTTTTTCTGGAAATGTTTTCAACATATGATTTATAGTACTCTGTGTTAACTTTGATTTGACAGTAAATTCGTAATTTTCTGATAAGAAATGAGAGAAATATGATTTTTATCGTAAACCCACTCAAGCTGTAAAAATTTGTGCGTGTTTTTCATGTTTTCTCAAGTTTTGGTTGCAGGCTTTGTTGGAATCTCCTGAATCTTGCTGCTTTGTTTAGGGCAGCATGTCTAGAGCGTTCCAACAAAGTTCTCGACATTTTTAAGTATGTTTTACGTGCAAAGAAAATATTGTTATGTTTTTTAGGTATGCTAAATGTCTTGTGACCAATTATGAACGGGTTTGGAAGTCGGTGAACATGGCCGAGGACCTCTCCACCCTGGTAAAGTATGACCGGGTTTGATCAGGATTGGAAAGCGGTAAAGTATGCCCAGGGACCAATCCACCTGGTAAAGTATGACCGGGGATCATATGTATGTGGTAGTGGACATCCTGCCAGCCCAGTACCGTGGTTTAGTCTGATCAGGCGCATTTATGTTACGGGTAACTTGCTTTGAAACATATCTCTAAGAAAAATGATTTTGTTTATGTCTGTCCAAGTATGTTTATGTAAAGTTTTACGATATGATGGCATGTCTACGTTTATGTAAGTACGTTCATGTTCAAGTATGTACGTCCTACTTTAAAATGCATGTGGTTTTATTATGTATTACTTGTTATTCTAAGTTTATACATGTTGACTCTTTAGACTCACTAGACTTGATCGATGCAGGTGAGGACGAGTACGAGGAGACGAGAGGTGGGGATCAGTTAGTTGGCTCGGACTGAGCGGAGGCTAAACCCGAGGACCGCTTATGTTTTAAAAAAATTTTATGCACGTATCAAATACTCTGATTTTCACGAGATTACTTTACGATGTTTAAACAAGTGCTTTTGCAAACTTTGATTGTAGTTGTTTTATTTCAAATATTTTAGACGAGCAGATTATTTTTATCTCAATTTGAAAGTTTATTATTTATTTAAGAAAATTTTTATTTTTCCGCAAATTTCAAGTAGTTCAAAATACGGTACGTTACAGTTGATATCAAATCGGTGTTCTTGTAAAGGGTTATGCCTACTGCCAGTTGTGAGAAGCTCACGAAGTCACACCTCAAGTCCGTAAGTTTTAAAGTTTTAAATTCTTTCTGGTGGTAAGCATCAAGTCATGATTTCAACATGTGCATGTTTAAGTTCAAATTACGTGCATCTTATGATATAGATATTATGTTCATGTATGTTGGGTTACGTGTTGGGTAAATTTTGGGATAGTATGCCTCCTAGACGTATGATGGCACGGTGAGTAGGTGAAGAGAACATAGAGGCTCGGGATGACGAGAAGGCCACTCCTCCTCGTCCACCGCCAGATATGCAGGCTCAGATACAGGGGCGATACCCAAACCAGAGGCTAGTTATGAGAGGTTCAGGAGGATGGACCCAAAGGAGTTCTCGGGGACTACTGCGTCGATAATAGCTGAGGAATGGATTAAGTTCATCGAGGTACTTTTTGCTTTCATGGAGCTACATGATGCAGACAGGGTTAGGTGTGTCATTTTTCTGCTGACAGGAGACGCCAGACTGTGGTGGGAGAGCGTATCTGTGTCGGTGAACTTGCAAACACTGACTTGGGATGGTTTCAAGGAGTTCTTCTAATCCAAGTACTTCACTGAAGAAGTACGCTCTCGTCTGACCAGGGAGTTCATGACGCTGCGACAGGGAGACAGCAGCGTGGCAAAATTTGTCAGGAAGTTTGAGACGGGGTGTCACTTCGTGCCCCTGATTGCAAATGATGTCAGGGAGAAGCTGATGCATTTTATTGATGGTTTGCGGCCGATCTTGCGCAGTGATGTGAGAGTTGCAGGTCCAAAACCTATGCTATCGTCGTGTCGAGAGCCTTGACGGCAGAGCAGGATCAGAAAGACATTGATAATGACAGGCAGGGCAAGAGGCCCTATCAGGCACCCCAACATCAACAACAGCAGCCTCAGTTTAAGATGCCTTTCCAACAACGACAGAGGAAGAGACCATTTCAGGGACCTCCGAAAGGCAAGAGTCCCATTCTCCTCAGAAGAAGGCTCCCCATAATCCTGGTGAGTACCCAGTGTGTCCGAGATACAACCGTCAGCATGCGAGACAATGTCTATGGGGATCAGGCAAATGCTTCAAGTGTGGAGTCAGTGATCACATGTTGAAAGACTACCCGCAGTGGAGGCAGCCTACCTAGGGGAGAGTGTTTGCCATGCAGACTGAGGAGGCGAACCCAGATACGACTCTTCTGATAGGAAATATTTTCATATAGAGAGTAGCCACGAAAGCCTTCATAGATTCCAGGGCCACTAACTCTTTCATCTCGGAGACGTTTGCTAATCATTTGGACGTCAAGTCCATTGGACTCGACGTTAACTATTCAGTGACAATCCCATCAGGGGAAGAGTTATCAGCTACTAGCTTGATCAGAGACATCGATCTCGAACTGCAAGGTAACCTAGTGTATGCCTATATGATTGTGTTGTCGATGCCAGAGTTTGACATTATCTTGGGAATGGACTGGCTGCTACTACTTAAATTATAATTCACCCAAGTGTAGGTTGTCTGCAAGTAATATATTTCGTAAGTACGAGATCGATCCACAGAGAGGTTATTTTAGGTTTAAATTTATTAATTTATAGATTATCAAATGCAAGAACGAAGTTTACAAATTATAAATTTTGTCAAGGCTCGAGGATTTATTCTTGGTTTATGCAATATTGTTTAACTAAAAATAAAACATAGGAAACCACCATAAATAATGGTTCCAAGAAAATAAAAATATTTAAACACACACCTAATATAATATAGTCCCCACTATAGAAAATACCGAATTCACCGATATTTTATATATGATACCTATGATTATATATATAACTATATAAATATATAACTGCATAAAATAAATGTTAAATTAAATCATTATATTTCATTTAGAACAACCGGCAGAGCCACGCTATTGCCTAAATGAAATATATGATTTAATAAGTTAGTTGCGGGAAAGTAAAAATTAGTTGCGATAAAGTAAATGTTAGATGCGGAAAATAAAAGCTAGTTGCGATAAAGTAAATATTAGATTGTTAGATATCATAATATTTCATTTAGAACAACCGGCAGAGCCACGCTATCGTCTAAATGAAATATATGATATAATTATATA
>NC_133319.1:11885763-11887021 GCF_012295235.1 Primulina huaijiensis
AATAAAACAGCTGCAAAAATCTTACAATGTGGATTTTATTGGCCCTCTTTATTCAAAGATACGCATTTATTTTGCAAATCTTGTGAAAACTGTCAGAAGATGGGATCAATTTCAAAACGAAACATGATGCCTTTAAATCCAATCATAATTATTGAAATATTCGATAGTTGGGGGATAGATTTTATGGGTCCATTTCCATTATCTTTTGGATATACGTACATTTTAGTCGCTGTTGATTATGTTTCAAAATGGATTGAAGCAATTGCATGTAGAACTAATGATCAAAAAGTTGTTATAAAATTTTTAAAAGAAAATATTTTTAGTCGATTTGGAATACCTAGAGCAATAATTGCAATATAATATAATAATATATAATTAGATGTGTTTTTATTATTATTTTCACATAATATATAAAGTAACAATATATATATATATATATATTTTAATTTCTAAATTTTTTTATGATAATATAGTCAAAAAGATAATTCAAACCACCCACCATAACATGTATAATATCGAGAAATTTTTTGTAAAAGCCTCAACTCCATATTCTTTCAGGTCAAAATATTTAATGGATAGCTGATTTACACTCATGGAGTTGGAATGGATATTAACTCTCATGGAAAAAGGCTAATTAGTAAAGCAGACAATTAAACAAACTAATATTGAAAACAAAATAGGAAAATTTACAAAGAATAAAATACACTTTTTTTTCTCTTTTTTTTTCTTTTTTTTTCTTTTTTTTTATTAACGTGACTGCAAAGTTTTACAATAACATAATTTTTTTTCCAAACATTCTACCATAAATGTCTACATATATAAACATTTATATAATAGATACATTCGACTACCTTTGAAACTTATCCAACACAAACAAATCTTTTTTTTTTTTTAGAACATATTGATTGATGGAATTTTTTTTTAGAACACATTTATAGTACATCAATCAAATCTAAAAAACAATTACAATGAATAAAGAACTTTGCAATCCGTTATTTATCTTCTATTTTTTTCATAATCAATATTTTTTTTTATAGGGGAATTATATTATTGTAATTAACCATTTTTTAATAATCAATAAAAGTTTATTAATTGTTTTCTCATTTCTCACCACTTACTCACAAAAGATGTGTGAGTATATATTATACTTTAACAAAAAGAATTCTTTCAATTATACATGTTAACAACCATACAAACCATATCTTTTAACTATATTATCATAAAACCTTTAGAAATTATTTTATTTGAAAACACACAC
>NC_133319.1:11888534-11889429 GCF_012295235.1 Primulina huaijiensis
TTATTATTATTATTATTATTATTATTATTATTATTATTATTATTATTATTATTATTATTATTATTATATATTTCAATTATCTTGGGAAAACTGAAAAAACCGACTTGGATAGTCACGGAGTACCGTTATCCGCCACTTAACCGGGAAATGAACTAGAATCTGCAAAAACAAAATGAAAATATCAAACAACTATTGTGGATCCTATAAAGGCATAAAATCATCATTAAGAATTTCATTTTCTATAAAAGGCTTAAGTCTTTGCCCATTAACTTTAAACACGTCCTTATTTTTAGGATTTTCAATATCAACAGAACCATGAGGATAAACAAATTTAACTATAAATAGTCCTGACCATCTCGATCTTAGTTTTCCTGGAAATAAATGCAAACGAGAATTATAAAGTAAAACGTTTTGTCCAATTTCAAATGACTTTCTCATAATATTTTTTTCATGAAAGGCTTTAGTTTTATCTTTATAAATCCTTGAAATTTCATATGAATCATTTCTTAATTCTTCTAGTTCATTTAATTGCAATTTTCTTAATTTAGATGCATCATCTAAATTAATATTAAATGCTGTAATTGCCCAATAAGCTTTATGTTCAAGTTCAACCGGTAAATGACAATGCTTACCAAAAACTAACCTATATGGTGACATCCCTAATGATGTCTTAAATGCAGTTCTATATGCCCATAATGCATCAGTTAATCTTAAAGACCAATCTTTTCGATTTGGATTAACTGTTTTTTCTAAAATTTGTTTTATTTCTCTATTTGCAAGTTCAACTTGACCATTACTTTGAGGATGATATGGGGTAGAAACTTTATGTGTAATGCCATATTTTTTTAAGAAAGAAGAAAATGATTTATTTATAAAATGACTTCCCCCATCACTA
>NC_133319.1:11889529-11890496 GCF_012295235.1 Primulina huaijiensis
GGGCGGAGACCAGTGAGCTATCTTGGGGCAGCAGTAGTAAACCCGTGTACCTCATGTTTTAGTTTATGCACCTTTGGTCATTCAAACTCGATTTTAATGTGTTGGATTATTTTTAAATTGTTGTTTAAAATACAATGTTGACTTCCGCTGTTATTTTAAAGTTAAGATTATTTACATGTTTATTTATAAATGAGGCAAGTTAAATATTTATTTAGAAAATTTTTAATAATTCCGCAAAATTATGAATACGAAATACGGGCCTTTACACTATATATTTGAGAAATACAGCCCATACTATAATCTCTCAAAAATGACTCATAAATAAATAAAAGTCATAAAAATATTCTTAACATAAATTAAAATCATAAATAATAACTAGTGTGGAAAACTAGCGTCGGTCCTCGGGTTATGTGCACCTTCAGTCCAGTCAGATCAACCACCAAGACCTCCATAAACATAATCATCATAATCACCTGCATCAATCACACCTAGTGAGTCTAAAGACTCAACACGTCATATCCTTGATAACAAGTAATACGTAATACAGTTAACATATAACAGTGAAAAATACTTGTACTTAAAATATCATTTTCATGAAGATGCATAAACTTTAAACAAAACCATTTTCATGATGCATAAACTATAAATAAAAACATTTTCATAATGATGCATCCTCTTTAAACATAAACATTTTCATAAACCTTTTCATTAACATTTTCATATCAACATAAACATATTCATATTCATATCCATATCCATATTCGTATCCATATTCATATTCATATTCATATTCATATTCATATTCATATTCATTTTCGTGTATGTTGAATTCAGATCGTGATTGTGACTCGTATTCTTAATCTTAATGGGCGATGGATCCATCTAAAGAAACCACAGTACTGGGCGGCGGGGGACACCAGCAACACTCTCACCGGTCAACTGGGCCCTGGCCAACGTATTAACATAT
>NC_133319.1:11890532-11940232 GCF_012295235.1 Primulina huaijiensis
GACACTCTCACCCGTCAACTGGGCCTTGGCCAACGTATTAACATATTCGTATTCGTATCACGTATTCGTATTCGTATCCGTATCCAAGGAAACACGATCGTCGGGCTCCCACTGGGACCATAACCCTCACGTTATTTCCAACATGTAGTAGTCACAATCCCTTCACATCCTTCAACATGTTATCATCACTTAATAAAAATCATGTATATACATATCGTTTTATTTTTGAAACCAAGCATGCAATATATCTTTTAAATGCCCATATTTAAATCATAAAAATTATAGACATTTAAAAATCGTAATTTAACATGTTAAAATCATAAAAAGCCATAAACGTTTTAAAATCAACATTTTAACGTCATAAACATTTAAAATAACATTTTGACATTTAAATCATAAACATTTAAAATACCCATTTAACATATGAAAATCCTTAAACATTTAAAATAGACATATTAACATATAAAAATTCATAAACATCCGCAATCAATGAAAATAATCATGTTAGCATGTAAAACAACATTCAGGGCACTGCCATGACGTTTACTAATTTCTAGGTGTGAAAAGACCGTTTTACCCCTGGACGTGACATTTTACGTTTTTGATCTTTTTCTTGATTTCTTGACCCTAACATGTCCCAAACAATTATTTAAGCTTACATGAATTTTCTCATATTTTTATTTGTCTTAAATCGATGACTTTTAATTTATTCTTTAAATAAGACGTATTACTGCGTTTTAATCACGAATTAAACCAAGCCTTAACATAAAATTCCCAAATTAAAAAAACTTAGGCTTCTAATAATTATTTAAGATTAACCCTAATTTTTCATAATTTTATAAGGCTTAAAACTAGGTGTTTCAATTAACTCGTTAATTAGCGTTTCGTGCGGCGATTAAATCCCGAATAAATCCAAAACGTATTATTTTGATCCCAAATTTTTAACATAACATTTTTAAGATTTATTCTACCCTTCCAAATCATGAGCCACCCCCGTAGACCCATAATTTCATTCTTTGCCTTTTAATTCTTGTTTTTGACATCCTACCGAACGCACCGAGCCATCTCCTAATTTATTCGAGCCACGCCCGAGCCACCTTGAGCCAAAACCTAGACAACCAATCTAGTGACCCTACTGACCAAGCCCAAGCCCCTAACTAGCCTTTTAAACCCTCCAAAAATCCTGCTGGAACTCAAACCATGTGCTGCATGTGTGTGTACGTGAGTATCCTAGTGACATTAGGACTCCTAGTTGCCTTAGAACTCTTCCAGCTGTTAAACCATCACCCCTCTCGACCCTTACTGCCCCTAGATCACGCCAGCCTCGTCCTAGACCAGCCCCAAGCCCTTAACCTATGCAGCGAACCACCTGAAGCAGAAAACAACAGCTGCGCGTCACCTTGCTCTTCCTCACGTTTTGCTCGGCCTTCGCTGGACCAGGCCGCACCCATGGACCCACACCTTCCTACCCCTCTCTGGACCGTCCCAAGCCATCACCCAGACCACCTAGCCCAGCCCCTCTCCCAAGCTTCCCTCTGCAAGCTCTCGGCCAACAGGTACAGGTTACGGGAAGAGTTCCATCCACCGAGGACTCACCTCCAGCCTTGCTGCCCGAGTTCTAGCCCTGCTAGGGCCCTTCCTAGGACCTAAACATGACCCCTATGACCCAACCACCAGATCTGGTTGAGCCACCTGCCCCCATGCATCACCTTTCTCTCAACCGAGCCCCACCACCTACGTTAATGCTCAAATGGGTTCCAGCTTGTTTGTTTCATTTTTGCTGTGTTAGTGTGTGCGTTCTAGACCCTTAAACATGTGTAAACACACTCTTACACATCCCCTAATCATGGCAGCCCCTTTAACACATAGAAACATAATTTTTGGAACCAAAACACATGCTTTAAAAGTCAATTATGATGCAACTACGAAAATATTGTAAGGTGCAACTTGTTTTTATGCAATCTAATTTTAAATAAATACTATGGTGTGAATGATGAGAAAAAGGAGAATATGACGTGCTTTTGCGTTTTAAACACAGGAAAAACTGTTGACGACGAAGAACGGGACGGAACCTAGTCTATCTTCTCCTTGAGCCCCTTCGAATTTTCTTCCCAAAGCTTGGATGTGTAGTGTCGTGTGTGTGGTGTCTTGGGAGAGAGTTTATGAATTTTAAAAGTGGGTGGCCGTGAGTTTCAATTGCAAAAGTGCAGGGTTTTTGGGTGATTAACACTTTTAAATAGCTAATTAATTTGCTAACTAGGCTTAGGCCTATCAAGCCATTAAATTAAGCCCATTAGTCTAATTAGGATTTAAATAAAATATTAAAATAGTTTTTGGTAAAATAGTTTGTAGATTAAATAGCCGGGTTGCTAAAAAGTTCATATTTTTGTTGAAAAACCAACACCGATAAAATTTATATCCCGGCGTATAAAATCACCTCGAAACCCCTTATTTTAAAAAATAAGAAAAAGCATATCCCTTATTTTAAATAATTAAAAACAATTATTTATTAAAAACATTTTCTATTTTTCAGCCCTCGGTCTCCGGTCCTCGATCGCAACTCGAATATCCTTTTAAAAATACATTTTAATGCAACCATGTAGAAAATATATTTTAAACATGCAAATATGCACAACATAATTAATTTATGCAATTAAAACATTTAATTAAAATACAAGGAATTTAATAATTTGCGTGAATGTGGTTCGCGTGGACCTTTAAATTTTCGGGGCGTTACACACAGTGTTCTATAAGATATATCTGCGATCTGGGTATCATCAGCTGAAGGTAAAATATGCAGATATTCATAAGACAGCCTTCAGAACTAGATATGGGCATTACGAGTTCTTAGTGATGCCATTCGGATTGACGAATGGTCCAGCAATTTTTATGGACTTGATGAATCGAATATTTCAGCCCTACCTAGATCAGTTCGTCATAGTGTTCATTGACGACATTATTATCTACTCGAAGAACCATGAGGAGCACGGTCAACATTTGGGTACAGTTTTGCAGGTCTTGCAGAGTCGCAATTTGTTTGCAAAATTTAGTAAGTGTTAATTCTGGTTGGAGAAAGTAGCATTTTTGGGTCATATAATATCTAGCAGCGGTATTGAGGTAGATCCAACTAAAGTGGTAGCAGTTAAAGAGAGGATTGAGCCGAAGAATGCTTCAGAGATCCGTAGTTTTCTAGGCTTAGGAGGCTACTAAAGGAAATTTATTCAGAGATTTTCTTCGATAGCAGTGCCACTCACTTCATTGACCAAGAAGAATGCTAAATTCATTTGGAGTGATGAGTGTCAGAAGAGCTTTGATACTTTGAACAAGCTCTTATCACAGCGCCGGTGTTAGCCATGTCAGCAAGACAAGGCAATTTTGTGCTATACATCGATGCTTCTAAGCTCGGTCTAGGCGCAGTATTGTGCAGCACGGTCGGGTTATAGCTTATGCCTCCAGACATTTCAAAGTGCATGAGAAGAACTACCCGACTCATGATCTTGAGTTAGCAGCCGTTGTCTTCGCGTTGAACATTTGGAGACATTATTTGTACGACGAGAAATGTCAGATATTCACTGATCATAAGAGTCTCAAGTATTTCTTCACGCAGAAAGAACTAAATATGAGACAAAGACAGTGGTTGGAATTAGTGAAAGACTAAGATTGCGAAATTAGCTACCACCCGGGGAAAGCTAGTGTTGTGGCAGATGCCTTGAGCAGAAAAGTTGCAGTCATAGCACAACTGTCAGTGCAGAGATCTTTTCAGTTAGAGATTTAAAAGTTTGGACTGGAAGTTTATCCTAAGAGCAGAGCTCTTAAGCTGTCTAATCTGACAGTCCAGTCTTCTTTGTTAGATCGAATCTGTAGAGGTCAGCCTTAGTATGAGCAGTTACATAAATGGAGACTGAAGGATGAAGCCAAGGGCAGTGTACTCTACACAGTGTCCGATGATATTGTGAAGTACAGAGGAAGGATGTAGGTGCCCAATGTTGATTCGATCAGAGAGAATATTCTGACAGAAGCACATGCATCTCCGTATCCTGTTCAACCAAGGGGTACCAAGATGTATAAGGATTTGCAGATGCTGTATTGGTGGCCAGTTATGAAGCGAGACATCCGCCGATTTGTATCTGAATTTCTCACTTGTCAGCAAGAGAAAGCAGAGCATCAAGGACAAGCAGGTATGCCTATGTAGAGCCCAAAATTAGTACACGTAAAACTCGTGCATTTATTTAATTGTTAAATCATTATTTAATTTTAAAATGAGTTTAGCGATGCATGACTTATGAAATTGAATTATTTTAAATTATTATGTTTATGTGATGCACGTTAAAAGTTTTTCTCGAGTTTCATGTTTCAGGCGATTATTCGATGCGGGATCGAGGAAAACAGACCGGTGACGATTTTTGGTAATTTTGAAAATGTTGTATTTTATTTTTAAGTTAAGATTGAGGCATTTTAAATTATTTACTTAGTTTTAGAATTTTAAAAGCCTAATTTATTTATTTAGTGATTTTAGGATTTTTAAAACTTTTAAAGTTTAGCAAATGTACATTTTATTTAAATTAGGGGACTTTACTTAGTAGTGAGAATTAACATTTTTAATTAGCATTTTATTAGTATTTTGATTAGCATTTTGATTCCTAAATAAGCAATCTTCCCCCCGAATTATATTAAAACACACGACACTCACACACCTACATGTAAAACACACACACAAAATTCTTTACACTCTATTTCAGATTCTGAGAGAGTAAAAACCTAGGGTTCTAAGTTCCAGAGCAGCCACCCCTCCTTGTTTTTGATCCAATCCATAGGAATCAATAGAAAAAACAAATCCCTTATAGATTTCTGGAAGTCCACAGAAAAATCTGAATATTTTCCAGCAAATTTCGTTGATTTTTTGCAAGAAAAATCTCTCCACGATCGTCCCAGATCATCTCCCGCATCCTTCCCGCATCGCTATCGTCGTTTCGGTATTTTTAATCATTGAAAGGCACGTATATTCTATTTTTTCCTGCATTGATCATGTCATAGTATGTGTTGCGATGTTTTTATGCATAAAAATCCATGTGTGTTGTGTAAAGTTTGAGCAAAAACTGGTTGGATCGATTTTTTAAACGATTTTTATGATCTAAAACTCAAAATTTACTGTTATTTTAAATACTGCGATTTTTTGATCGTATTTTTGGGAAAACTTTCAACATAAAAATAGTAGAAATTTTTGATACATTCGATTTGATATAAAATTCGAAATATTTGGATAAGAAATGAGTGAGTTATGATTGTTTTCGTGGAACTGCTCAAACTGTGTTTTTCTGAAAATATGTTATTGATGTGTTCTTGAAGTTTTATTGTTGCAGACTTCGTTGGGAATCGACGGGTGATCGCTGCTGCATTTAGGTAAGTCGAGAATGTGGTTGGGATGATTGTTGCTGATTCTTTTCGTATCGTTAGGCACTTGGTTGTATTAGAAGTCGTAGGAATCGATTTGATGTCAAATTTCGTGTTCATGAATCATGTTGCGTGGTAGGTTGAGCGTTGTTGTTTTGGGACATTTTATGAGTTTAGTCAATGCCATATCACCTTAGGATGTGTCTCGAGGTGTCGATTCTTTGTCCATTTGGTTTGGTTGGGAGAAAGAAGCTTCATGTAAGTTTTTCCCCGAAGGTTCGATTTCTCAGTGTCTAGCCGGACCTGTACGTGCCTTTGTTCCCTTCGCAGTGCCAAAATCCAGAGGCTACACGGACCCCCACACGGACCCTAGCACGAGGTCCGTGCCCTTCTTTCTTTTCGGTGTGTCTTTCCAAAACCTACACAGACCCAGAGCCGGACCTGGACACGGGGTCCGTGTACCTTCAGTTTGGGAATAATTCTTAATTTCACCTTAAGATTTTATTTGGGGCTCAAGATCATGGTTAGCACGATGATTAAACGAGGTCAAGTCCCGAGCGAACTAGAAGGTCATAAGCTACTTATTCATTTTGGTGGTGAGCTCGAGTACCTACGTCTAAGTTATGCAAGTTCAATATTTTAAACTCATGTTAGTATGTTGCAGCAGTGGCCCCCAAGCGAGATCCAACGAATCCTTCAACGCCAAGTAAGTATGTCTGACGTGCAAAAGAAAATACTTTTAAGTTTTTGAGACATGCTAAATGTTTTGTGACCAAATTATGTATGGGATTGGAAAGCGGTAAAGCAGGACCAGGGACCAATCTACCCCGTTAAAGCATGAACGGGTTTAGATCAGGATTGGAAAGCGGTAAATCATGACCAGGGACCAATCCACCCGTTAAAACATGAAAGGGGATCTCATGTATGTGGCAGTGGATTTTTCTGTCAGCCCAATACTGTGGTTTAGTCTGATCAGGCTTATTTATGTATGAGTCACTTGTATTGAAATATGCCTCTACGCAAAAATGATGTTATGTATGCTCAAATATGTATGAAGCCAGCATGTTTATGAAAAATTTTATGTTGATGGCATGTCTATGTATGTATGTACGTATGTTCAATCTTATGTATGCATGTCCAAGTTCAAGTATGTACGCTCTATTTTAAAGTTGTATGCGATTTTATTATGAAGTACTCGTTACTTCTAGTTTATACGTGTTGAGTCTTTAGACTCACTAGACTTGATCGATGCAGGTGAGGAGGATGTTGAGGAGACTAGGGGTGGGGACCAAGGAGCTGGCTTGGACTGAGCAGAAGGCTAAACCCGAGGACCACTCAAGTCTTTTTAAGAATTTATGAAAAGTTGCAAATACTCTGATTTCACGCTTTTATTACGTTGTTTAAACAATTGATTTTAGCAAACTTTATTCGCGATCTTTTTATTTCAATTACCTTTGGAGGAACATCTTATTTTAAATCGAAGTTTGAGGGTTTGTCTCTTATTGAAGAAAATTTTTATTTTTCCGTAAATTTCAAGTAGTTCAAAGTACGGTACGTTACAGTTGGTATCAGAGCCGTGTTCTTGTAAAGGGTTATGCCTACTGCCAGTTGCGAGAAGCTCACGAAGCCACACCTCAAGTCTGTAAGTTTTAAGGTTTTAAATTATTTCATGTAGTAAGCATCAAGTCATGATTTCAACATTTACATATTTAACTTCAAATTAAGTGCATCCTATGTT
Organism: Primulina huaijiensis; assembly: GCF_012295235.1. Lineage (NCBI taxonomy): Eukaryota > Viridiplantae > Streptophyta > Magnoliopsida > Lamiales > Gesneriaceae > Primulina > Primulina huaijiensis. The sequence goes on from NC_133319.1 coordinate 11,897,662, forward strand.
ATGATATTATGCTCTTGAATGTTGGGTTTACGTGTTGGGTAAATTTTAGAACAGTATGCCTCCTAGACGTATGGCTGACCGTGAAGCAAGAGATGAGGATAGAGAGGCTGAAAATGAGGAGAGGGTCACTCCTCCTCGCCCACCTCCGGACATGCAGGCACAGATGCTTGCAGGTATGACGCAGTTTTTCGCGCAGTTTGCGGGGAACCAAGCTGCAGCTGACGCAGGGACGAGGCCCCGACCTGAGGCTTTGTATGAAAGATTTCGGAGGTTGGATCCGAAGGAGTTTTTGGGAACTACCGACCCGATGGTGGCTGAGGGATGGATTAAATCCATCGAGGTGATTTTTGACTTTATGGAGTTGCAGGATGCAGACCGGGTTAGATGTGCCACTTTTCTTCTGGCAGGTGATGCCAGGCTTTGGTGGGAAAGTGTGTCAGTATAAGTTAACCTACAGACTTTGACTTGGAACGCTTTTAAAGAAGTGTTCTACTCCAAGTACTTCACTGAGGAAGTATGATCCAGGTTGACCAGGGAGTTCATGGCACTGCGGCAGGGAGACAGCAGTGTAGCAGAGTTTGTGAGAAAGTTTGAGAGGGGGTGTTACTTTGTACCCCTGATAGCTAATGATGCCCGGGAGAAGCCGAGGCATTTCATGGATGGATTGAGGCCGATATTGTGTCGTGATGTCCGATTTGCTTGTCCTACTACTTACGCAGTTACCGTGTCTAGAGCTTTGGCGGCAGAACAGGATCAGAGGGACATCGAGAACGATAGACAGGGCAAGAGACCCTATCAGACACCGAAGCAGCAACAACAGCGACCCCAGTTTAAGAGGCCCTTCCAGGTTCAACAGAGGAAGGGGCAAATTCAAGGACCGCCAAAAGGCAAGGGTCCTGCTCCATAGCAAAAGGCTCCTCAGAGGCCGGGTGAGTACCCAGTGTGCCCGAAGTGCCACCGCCAAAATCCGGGACAGTGTTTATATGTGTCAGGCAAATGTTTCAAATGTGGAGCTAGTGACCACTTGTTAAACGAGTGCTTACAGTGGAGGCAGCCGACCAAGGGAAGAGTGTTTGCCATGCAGGCTCAGTAGGCGAACCCAGACACGACACTATTGACGAGAAATATTTTCATAAAGAGAGTCGCCACAAAGGCCTTGATTGATTCAGGGGCCACTCACTCTTTTATTTCGGAGACGTTTGCGAGTCACCTGGACTTCAAGTCTATTGGACTCGACGTGAGTTATTCAGTGACAGTCCCATCAGGGAAAGAATTATCAGCTACTAGCGTGGTCAGAGACATCGATCTTGAGCTACAAGGCCACCTAGTCTACGCCAATTTGATTGTGTTGCCGATGCCAGAGTTTGATATCATTCTGGGAATGGACTGGCTGACGAAGAACAGAGTTCTTATTGACTTCCAGAAAAGGTCAGGGTTAGTAAGACCTTTGGGTATGGAACAGTTTCTCTTTGAGCCAGCTAGATGGAGGAGTTTCCCTCGCATGATCTCTTGCATGCAGGCACGGAGACTCATTCACAAAGGGTGTCAGGCTTTCTTGGCCAGTGATATTACTGCACCTGACGTACCCACTCCGTCTATATCTGATGTGCCGATAGTCAGAGAATTTCCTGCCGTCTTTCAAGATGACGTCACATGCCTTCCACAAGAGAGAGAGGTGGAGTTCGCCATTGATCTTATGCCAGGCACTGTGCCAATCTCTAAGGCACCGTACCGATGAGCTCCAACTGAAATGTTAGAACTCAAACAGCAGATTCAGGAGCTTCTGGACAAAGAACTCATCCTCCCTAGTTTCTCACCTTGGGGCGCACCCGTGCTATTTGTGAAGAAGAAAGACGGGAGCATGAGACTGTGCATCGATTACCGAGAGTTGAACAAGGTAACGATCAAGAACAAGTATCCACTACCAAGGATCGAGGATTTGTTTGATCAGTTGCATGGAGCTACAGTGTTCTCTAAGATAGATCTTCGATCAGGGTATCACCAGCTGAAGGTAAAGGAAGCAGATGTTCATAAGACATCCTTCAGAACCAGGTATGGGCATTACGAATTCTTAGTGATGCCGTTTGGACTAACAAATGCTTCAGCAATATTCATGGACCTCATGAACCGAGTATTTCAGCCTTATCTTGATCAATTCATCATATTATTCATTGACGATACTCTTATTTACTCGAACAGCCATGAAGAGCACAGCCAGCATTTGAGGACGGTCTTACAGATCTTGCAGAGTTGCAAGTTATTTGCGAAGTTTAGTAAGTGTGAATTCTGGTTGGAGAAGGTAGCGTTTTTGGGTCATATAATATCTAGCAGTGGTATTGAGGTGGATCCAACTATGGTAGCAGCAGTCAAGGAATGGGTTGAACCGAAGAATGCGTAAGAGATTCGCAGTTTCCTAGGCCTAGCAGGATACTACAGGAAATTTATTCAGGGATTTTCTTCGATTGCAGTGCCACTCACTTCATTGACTAAGAAGAATGCCAAATTCATATGGAGTGATGAATGTCAGAAGAGCTTTGATACCTTGAAGCAAGCTCTTTTTTCAGCGCCAGTGATAGCCATGCCATCAAGACAAGGAGATTTTGTGTTATACACCGATGCATCTAAGCTCGGGTTAGGCGCAGTGTTGATGCAGCATGGTCGAGTAATAGCTTATGCTTCCAGGCAGTTGAAGGTGCATGAGAAGAACTACCCGATTCATGATCTTGAGTTAGCCGCCGTGGTCTTTGCTTTGAAAATTTGGAGACACTACTTGTACGACGAGAAATGTCAGATATTTACCGATCACAAGAGTCTCAAGTATTTTTTCAAGCAGAAAGAGCAGAATATGAGACAAAGACGGTGGTTGAAGTTGGTAAAAGACTACGATTGCGACATTAGCTACCATCCGGGTAAAGCTAATGTTGTGGCAGATGCCTTGAGCCGAAAGGTTGCAGTCTTAGCACAGTTGTCAGTGCAGAGACCTCTTCAGTCTAAGATTCAGAGATTGGGCCTAGAGGTTTATCATAAGGGCAGAACTCCTAAGCTATCTAATCTGACAGTCCAGTCTTCTGTGCTAGACCAAATCCGTAGAGGTCAGTTTTCAAATGAGCAGTTGCAGAAATGGAGAATGAAGGATGAGGCCAAGAGCAGTGTATTCTACACAGTGTCTGACGGTATTGTGAGATACAGAGGTAGAATGTGGGTGCCTAGTGTTGATTCGATCAAAGAGGATATTCTGACAGAGGCACATGCATCTCCGTATTCCATTCATCCACGAGGTACCAAGATGTAAAAAGATTTGCATATTTTGTATTGGTGACCAGGTATGAAGAGAGACATCCGTTGGTTTGTGTCTGAATGTCTCGCTTGTCAGCAGGTGAAGGCAGAGCATCAGAGGCCAGCAGGGATGCCTAAACCACTCCCTATCCCCGAGTGGAAATGGGAGAATATCACCATGGACTTCGTTGTTGGTTTGCCAAAGTTGGTTAGAGGATCCAATGCTCTTTGGGTTATAGTGGATCGACTTACTAAGTCGGCACACTTCTTGCCAGTGAAGACGACTTTCTTCATGACGCAGTATGTGGAGCTCTATATCAGGGAGATAGTTCGATTGCACGGGATCCCAGTTTCGATTGTGTCCGAAAGGGACCCGAGATTCACATCGTCCTTTTGGAAGAGTCTACATGCAGCCATGGGAACGAAGTTGCTCTTTAGTACAGCGTTTCACCCGCAGACAGATGGCAGTGTGAGCGAGTGATTCAAATTTTAGAAGATTTGCTGCGAGCTTGTGTCAACGATTTTCATGGAATTTGGGAATCGAAACTACCTCTAGTGGAGTTTACATACAACAACAGTTTCCAAGCATATGTAGGTATGGCTCCCTATGAGACACTGTATGGAAGGAAGTGCAGATCACCAGTTCATTGGTATGAAGTTGGTGAAAGAGCAGAACTTGATCCAAAGACTGTTCAGCAGACTGCAAATGTGGTGGTCAAGATTCGATACAAGATGAAGACCGCCCAAAGTCGCTAAAAGAGTTATGATGATAAGAGAGTAAGGGATCTTGAGTTTGTCGTAGGTGATTACGTCTTCGTAAAAATAGCACCTATGAAAGGTGTTATGAGATTTGGGAAAAGAGGCAAGCTTAGTCCGAGGTTTATTGGGTCGTTCAAGATTCTTGACAGAGTTGGGACACTAGCTTATCGTGTTGCCCTTCCGCCGAATCTGGCCGAGGTACACAATATGTTCACGTCTCGATGTTGAGGAAGTACCTAGCTAATCCTTCGCACGTGTTGAGCTACGAACCGTTGCAGCTTGATCCAGATCTGTCGTATAATGAAAGACCCGTCCAAATTCTAGACCGACAGGAATGGTGACTCAGGAACAAAGTAACCAAACTGGTCAAAGTCCGGTGGCTAAATCAATCAGTGGAGGAGGCCACTTGGGAGACCGAGGAGGATATGAGGAATCGCTATCCAGAGTTGTTTGGTAAGATTTAATTTCGAGGACAAAATTTTTATAAGTGGGGGAGGAACTATAGAGCCCAAAATCAGTACACGTAAAACTTATGCATTTATTTAATTGTTAAATCATTATTTAATTTTAAAATGAGTTTAGCGATGCATGACATATGAAATTGCATTATTTAAAATTATTATGTTTATGTGATGCACGTTAAAAGTTTTTCTCGAGTTTCATGTTTCAGGAGATTATTCGATGCGGGATCGAGGACAAGAGACATGTGATGATTTTTGGTAATTTTGAAAATGTGGTATTTTATTTTTAAGTTAAGATTGGGGCATTTTAAATGATTTACTTAGTTTTAGTATTTTAAAAGCCTAATTTATTTATTTATTTATTGATTTTAGGATTTTTAAAACTTTTAAAGTTTAGCAAATGTACATTTTATTTTAAATTAGGGGACTTTACTTAGTAGTGAGAATTAACATTTTTAATTAGCATTATTAATTCCTAATTAAGCAATCTTTCCCCCTAATTATATTAAAACACACGACACACACACTGATGCGATCATGATCGGCCAAGCTCCGAGGGAAGCATGGGATCCATTAGATTTGCCGGGGCGAGACAGAGAATGGCCACCGAAGACACCAAAACACAAGGTATCGCGCAACAGGACAAAAGACCTCTCGCACATGCGCGAAGACAGGGCGCGCGAGGGCACCCATATGCGCGAGAAGTACTGACGGTGAAGATTTTTGGACAGAAGACTCCGCGCATATACGCGAAAGAGGGAGCGCATATGCGCGCGGCGCAATTCCGAAGGACAGAAACTTTCGCGCATATGCGCGGCGCAGACTTTTCCTTGTTTAGAGTTTAATTATTTTGGGCAATTAGATTTGATATCTTTTGATTTTGTAAACATATATGCACAAAATTTTGGGGATCATTATTGAGTTTGTTATCAATTTTATACAACTTTTGAGTATTCTCTCAAAATTTTTTTTAAGGCTTTGCTTTGTGTTCATTAAAAATCAAACTTATCAAGATTCGTTCTTGTGGCGTTTGTCGATTGATTTCATAAGGATTGTCAAGGACAAGTTCTTTGAAGGTTCGTCTGTTTCTCAATTGTTTAATCGTGAATATTTGTTGCTAAATTTTTATAACTTAGAGGTGAATATCACAAACCCATACTTGATTCAAAAGATCGGGACGACAAACAATCCTTGTTCGTTATCGAATTGAGGACGCGATTCATATTTAATCGTGTTTGCTTTTCTTACGTACGTGGATTCAAATCATTTGGTATCAGAGCTTAGGTTCATTGAATTCAAGTAAGTTTATCGCATTATTATCTCGTTCTATTATCAGATCTGTTATCCTTTCGTTCTTTTTTCAGATCTATCTTTCTGGTATATCGTTATTCGTCAGTTTCTGAAATTTTTGTTGATTTTTTTGTTGGGTTTTCGAGTAAGTAAAAAAAAAGTACAAAAATTCTGAAAATTCACCAGTATTCCTTTTTGATATTTTGTTCTATTTCCTTTAGAGAGTCATATTCAATTGTCTCTCGCAGTCAAAAAAAATTATATATCTTCAAATTGCTTGTCTACGCAGTCTAAGTGAGTCGGTCACATTTGTCACAAGTTGAACTTGATTGTTTGATATACAAATACAAAGATTGAGCACCCTTTCGAGAGAACCATCAAAGTCGAGTGAAAACACTTTGAATGCGAGCGTTATTTCTTGGAGTGACTAGTGAATATTTGTTGTGAGCAAAAAAATTAAGAGATGTGAGACGAGTGAATTTTTCTTTGGAGTGACCGTGAGGATTTGGGTGAGGAATATTTTGTTTTCTACTACGTTTTCTAGCAGGTACAAATCTGAGATTAAATGGAGAGGGAGGTAGGAGATATTTCGAACCCGGGGTTGTCTAAGGTTCAAATGGAGGCGTTGTTTGGGCATTTCACTAGGATGATGAGGGTAGAGTTGGAGCCATTGCATGAGAAGATGAGTAGTCTTGAAGTTAGTACTAGTGGAGATAAATCTAAGCCTAAAAATATGGGTAGAGGAGAAGATGTAGAACCCGTTAAATCAAACTACGTATAAACCATACATAATTTCTAGTATTTAAATTAAAAATAATTTCTTTATTATTTAAGGCATTTTAAAGTTGTTTGGTCATGATTATTCATTTTAAATCGCATAAGTTTAGTTTTATCTTTTCAGTTAAATAAGGGAGGTCGAACTGGAGTTGGAGTATGAAGATAAATTTTAATATTAAGAAAACATTCCTAGAATTTATTTAAGATAAATAATAAGTTATTCTAATATAAAAGAATGTTTAAGAATCTATTTAATTAACTTGAGATAAGTAGTAAATAAATTCTTTATATCCAATAATTTAATTAAAAGCCTAAAATAAAATATGTGACCAATTGAAATAAGTTAATCTAGGTTTATTTTATTTAATAAATTATAACTTAACATGTTAGTAATTTAATTTAAAAGAATTAGCCATGCATGCAAGATAATGTCTATCCTAAATTAATTTATTAATTCACTAAAATACATAATTAATGTTTAAAACTTTAATGAGTTAAAATTCAAAAAGTAAATAATTTTTCCCTCCATTTTAATCCTAGAATTCGGCCATCACCATTAGAATATTTAAAAAGTTTGACAACTCATTTCCTTTGATTCTTTCTTTATCCATCCTTGGTAGATAATCCCTCCATTTTTAATCAACAATAATTAATAATTTAAGCAATATTTTCCCTTCTTTTTTTTTTTTTGTAGAAATCAGCCACTCCTCTGATAGAATTTAAAATATTTGGCAACCCTCCATCTTTAATTCATTTCCTTATCTTTTCTTGAAAGATAATTCCCTCCTCATTTAATCTTCAATAATTATTAATTAAGAAATTTTCCTACCCATATTTAGAAGCAAGAAATCAGCCAACCTCATTTTAAATCAAATCAAATCAATCTTTTCCCTTATCTCTCAACTCAAGGATAGAAAAGTTTCTACCTTGCCATTCTACCTCCCAAATATTTTGCAACATCCCCATTTCATTCCTAGCCTTCTCTCCTCTCCGTATTTTCGAACTTGAGAGCATTTTCAGTAGAGAAAATCGAGAATAGCTAGGGAGAAAACAAGAAAGAAAAACAAGAATCAAAGCAACTCCGTCTCCTCCGCGCCGTGTCGTCGTAATCATTTTGTTTTCATTTCAAACAAATCCAAGGTATGTTTATACCATTCTTTTACTCTTCAATCAAGTCATATTATTATTTTAAAACATTTCATGTGCATAATTTAAAAGGCAAAAACCGAAATTATGTCAAGCCATTTTCGAAAATGTAGTGCAGAATTTTTCGGTTTCACCCTATGCCCTCACGGTTTTGTTGTTTTTGTTGATTTTCAGGTTGGTTAGATTCCTAGGCTCCCAAGGCTGCTTTTATACATGAACTAGGATGTGTTAGGGAGGTGCTGGTCCATCGGTTTGAGTCCCTTCGCCACAAGCAAGACGAAATGGACAGCAACTCCCATAGTGCAGTTTTTGTGTTTCGATTTCTTGTTTTTCTTGCCTAAGGTGTGGGTTCTGATTTTGGCTGTCCTAGGGGCTGTAGCCATGGTTAGAATCCCTCCTTGGTATGTCTAGGACGTGAATAAGATGCCCTTTCATGGCTTGGTTCACGGTCCCATTGGTTTTAAAAACAAAACAAGAACAGCGCCCCATCAGTATTCATTTTTCTGGTTTTGGTTGTGTGTTGAGTTTCGAATTTATGGTGTCAAGTGTGTTGTGGTTGGCTTCTAGCCCTTAGCCATGACTCATGCAACACCTTAGCATTTCTAGCATGGACCATGGTTAACTTCGTAGCCATTGGATCCTTCATTTGATAGCAAAACATGCTACACCCCCACGGTTCAGCATGTGTTCTCGGGTGTGGCTTCGGGTTTGTCGTAGGTGTTGGCTTGAATTGTGGTTGGCCTAGGGCCCTTAGCCATGGTTCAAACCATACCTTAGGATGTTGGTAAGAGGCTCTAGTCAATGGTTCAAACCCCAATGGCCGATAGTCTCGAAACGAAGCGACGAAAGTTCAAGAGCTGCTGCTGTATTTTATTGGACAGCTGGTTTGGCTTCAGTTCATAGGTGTGTTTCGAGTTTTTCGTTGGCTTTTAGCCTATGACCTTGGACTAGACAGTACCTTATTGAGTTAGGAAGGTCATGCTTTTGGCCGTTTGTGATTTGGTTAAGTTTAGAGGTCGTAAGAGAATTTACGGTGCAAGGTGCCAAAGTGACTCTCGAAAGAGCGTTTCATGATTTTGGCCTCCATGCACAATTTTTGTGTATTCCAGCCCTATGGTCATGTTTTCCAGTATTTTAAGAGTATTTTAATCATGGCTAAATGATGGTTTGATGTTGGTTTGGGTTGGTACGAAGCCATGATTGAATACTAAGTTCGTTGGGCATAATTGTCCCGTTTTTTGGTTCAATTACGAGGTTTTGGTCAAGTTAAGTTTAGTTGCATGTTCTCATGTTAGGATTAGGATGCAGCGAGCCTGGGAACGATCCAACTCAATTGGTAAAATAAGACAGGAATTTAATTATATTACGTGCATAAAATATAAAAGTTAATTTTTTGAGATATATGCGAAATTGCTAGTACCCGGTGACCACTGACCGGTTCAGTTCATGTTCATGTATGGGTACAGATATCCAGTCCAAGGGCTGTGATGATCTCTACCGCTCAGTATACTGTGGTTTAGTCTGATCAGACGATTCAGTTCATGTTATGGGCCACTTGCGTAGAACATATTCTCAACAAAAAACTATGATATGCTATTTTGTGACAGGGCTCTATCGAGCAAACATTTCACTTATGATTTTCAGTTCAGTTATGCACGTATTTATAATTATTCATGACAAGATATTTTTCCGTTACGCCAGACTCATGATATTTTTACTTTGCATGCGATTTTATGATTATTACTTGTTATTTACGATATATGCATGCTGAGTCTTTAGACTCACTAGACTTGAGTTTTGTAGGTACTGATGAGGTCGGGGCCGAGGGCGGGGACCAGTAAGCTAGCTTGGGTCGGCAGTAGTAGGAACCCGAGGACCTTATTTTCAGCACTCACTATTTTTATTCCAAACTCAGTTTTTATTTTGTCGAATTATTTTAAGTTGTTATTCTGAAAACATTATTTACTTCCGCTGCTACTTTAAACATTTGATCTTTTTATGAGTATATTTAATGAATGAGGCATTTTATTTATTTAAATAGAAAATTTTAAATTTTTCCACAAATTTACAAATACGAAATATGGGCATCGACAGCTGGTATCAAAACCTATGTTCTTTTAAAGGGTTGTACTACTACTGACCTCGAGAAGCTCACGAAGTCACGTCTTCGGTCTGTAAGTTTTACGTTTACGCATTTCGTTTAAAGCATAAAATATTTTATTAGCATGTTTACATGTAATGTTTATTGTCAAGAGTATGATTATGCAATATTTATTTAAATTTAAAGAAATAATAGAAATTATGCATGTTGGTTACGTATAGGTTATATGTATGGAACAGTATGCCTCCTAGACGCATTCTTGAGCGCACGAGAGATGATGAGCCTCACCAGGAGGAAGGTGAGAATCAAAGGCAGGAGAGAAATGCACCTCCACCTCCACCGGACATGAATGCCCAGATGCTAGTTGGGATGACTAGATTCTTCGCACAATTTGCGGGGAATAATACTGTGGCAAACAGGCCGATGGGGCCTGAGGCTGCGATTCATGAAGATGAGACCGAAGGAGTTCTCAGGGACGTCAGATCCCATGATGGCCGAGGGCTGGATCAAGCCCCTTGAGGTTATTTTCGAGTTCATGGAGCTGGGAGATGAAGATAGGGTTCGTTGCGCAACTTACCTATTTGGAAGAGATGCCCGCTTATGGTGGGAAGGAGCATCCGAAGCCTTGAACTTGGCTACTCTGAGCTGGACGCGCTTCACGGAGGTATTCTATTCTAAATATTTTACTGACGAGGTGCGTTCCAGGTTGACCAGGGAGTTCATGACCCTGAGGCAGGGAGATATGACTGTTACGGAGTTTATCCATAATATTTAGAGGGGTTGCCATTTTGTGCCCCTGATTGCGAACGATGCCAGTGCCAAGGCGAGGCACTTTCTGGATGGCTTACGGCCGATCTTGCGCCGTGATGTTAGGGTGGCATGCCCTACTACCTTTGAAGTCGCTGTTTCCAGAGCTCTTGCTGCAGAGCAAGATCAGATTGACATTGAGAGGGATCGCCAGAGCAAGCGACCAGCCCAAGTACCGCACCACCCTCCTCCTCAGCAGCAGCATCAGAATAAGAGGCCTTTCCACGGTCCACCCAGGAACAGAGGATAGCAGCAGCAGGGACGTGTAGTCCCGAGGGCCCAGGAGTATCCAGTCTGTGCCAAGTGCTCACGCCGCCACGACGGAGTTTGTATGTATGGCTCAGGGAAGTGCTACAAGTGTGGTAGTCCGGACCAACTACTGAAGAATTGCCCTCAGGGGAGTCTGCCTACTCAAGGCAGAGTTTTTGCTCTCCTTGCAGCGGAGACAAACCCGGAGACCATGCTCATGACAGGTATCTTAAAGCTTTAAGTTTGTATTTGAATTTCGATGTTTTGGGAGTCTGAGTTAAGATTTTGAACTTAGAATTCCGATAGGATTGCATGCTGTAATCAGTGTTTTTTCGGGAATTTAGGTTAGGAGAACATTGACCTTCGCCTGTCTATAAGTTTACTTCTTGTAATTATTGGGTTCAGCTTGATATTCCAACCTTTCAAGGAGAATTTTTATAGCTGGCTCAGCTACGAAAGCCTTGATAGATTCTGGGGCTACTCACTCGTTTATTTCGGAGATCTTTGCTAATTTCCTCCTGATCAAGACCGTTGGGCTAGATGTGGCGTATTCAGTAGTATTGCTGTCTGGGGAGGAGATGACAGCTACTAACGTGATCCGAGACATAGACCTCGAGCTTCATGGCAATCTTGTTTATGCGGATCTGATCGTACTGCCGATGCCAGGGTTTGACATCATTATGGGTATGGACTAGCTATTAAGGAACAGAGGTCAACTTCCATCGGAGATCCGTTCTAGTCCAACCGCCTGGATGGCGCAGTTCTTATTCGAGCCAGACAGGTACTTTACTTTACCGCGCATTATACCTTATGTCCAGGCTAGGAAGCTCATGCATAGAGGGTGTCTGGCGTTCTTAGCGACTTTTGTATCCGTTCTCGAGGCACCCAGTCAGTTAGCTTTCGATGTCCCTATTGTTATGGATTTTCTAGACGTTTTCCTGAAGACGTCTCTGGTATGCCACCCGAGCGAGAGGTGGAGTTTTCTATTAAGCTTATGCCAGGTACGGTACCGATCTCGAAAGCACCGTACCGATTAGCACCAACAAAGATGGCAGAACTGAAGAAGCAGATCCAGAAACTTCTTGACAAGGAGTTCATTCGCCCGAGTTTTTCACCATGGGGCGCGCCAGTCTTGTTTGTGAAGAAGAAGGATGGTTCGATGAGGCTCTGTATTGATTACCGGAAGTTGAACAGGGTTACAGTGAAGAACAAGTACCCACTTCCACGGATTGAAGATTTATTTGATTAGTTACAGGGAGCTTCAGTATTCTCAAAGATCGATCTGCGTTCCGGTTATCACCAGTTGAGGGTGAAAGAAGCCGATGTTCTCAAGACTGCTTTCAAGACTCGTTACGGCCACTTCGAGTTCCTTGTGATGCCGTTCGGTTTGACGAATGCGCCAGCGATCTTCATGGATCTCATGAATCGCGTATTTCAGCCGTATCTTGACCAGTTCCTGATAGTATTCATAGACGACATTCTCGTCTAGTCAAAGAATCATGAGGAGCATGGCAGACATCTGACTGCAGTGTGCAAACCTTACAGAAGTATAAGCTATTCGCGAAGTTCAGTAAATGCGAATTCTGGTTAGAGAAGGTGGCATTTTTAGACCACATCATTTCTAGCAGTGGTATTGAGGTAGACCCAGCGAAAGTTGCAGCAGTTAGAGATTGGGTTGTGCCGCAGGATGCATCAGAGATCCGTTGTTTCCTTGGACTAGTAGGATATTATTCAGGGATTGTTTATTCAGGGATTCTCTTCCATCGCAGTTCCACTCACATCATTGACAAAGAAGAATGTTAAATTTGTGTGGAGCGATGAGTTTCAGAAGAGCTTCGATACTTTGAAGCAAGCTCTTATCTCAGCACAAGTTTTGGCCATGCCGTTAGGGCCCGGAGATTTTGTGTTGTATACCAATGCTTCGAAGCTCGGTTTGGGCGCAGTGTTGATGCAGCATGGGAAGGTGATAGCATATGCCTCTCGTCAGTTGAAGACTTATGAGAAGAATTACCCTACCCGCGATCTAGAGTTGTCAGCCGTAGTTTTTGCCTTGAAGATTTGGAGGCATTATTTGTACATAGAGAAGTGCCAGATCTTTACCGACCATAAGAGCCTCAAGTACTTCTTTACGCAGAAAGAGCTGAATATGCGTCAGAGGCGTTGGTTGGAGCTAGTGAATGACTATGACTGTGACATTAGCTACCACCCGAGCAAAGCTAATGTAGTTGCGGATGCATTGAGCAGAAAAGTGGCAGTGATGGCTCATTTGACGATTCAGAGACCTCTTCAGTTTGAGATGCAGATGTAAGGTTTTGTAATTAATTATCCGGTAATTTGGTATAATTAGAATAATTATTGAGTTGTAAATTAAAATAATTATTTATGTCAAATAAATTGAAGAAGTGTGCTAAAAATATGTATTTTAGAATATCGGAGAATTTAACGATATGAAATACATATAGAGTTTAAATAACACACGAGAGCAAAATAAATTTAGACCGAAATAAATGGGCTTGAGTTACTATTTTATTAACCAAATACACAATATATATATATATATACATATATATATACATATACATACACACAACTTACCAAAAAGGAGAAGGAAGAAACGAGTGAGAGAAGGAAAAAGAAAGAAAGGAAGAAGAAAACTCCATTCCCGCAACCCTTGGAGCAGCTGCGGCAAAATTGCGATATCTCCTCCGTCCGGTGTCTAAATCTCAATTGGTCTAGAGGGATGTCTTCCTAACATCCTAAGCTTCGATTCAAGTTAGAAATCGCGAAGTTTGAGCAAGGATTCGGGTAGATCGAAGCTGCTGTTCCGGTGCTCTGTTTCTGCGCGAATTCTTCCGGTTTTGGGGTGAGAGTTTTTGGGTTACTGCGATTTTTGTAATTTGAATTTGTAGAAATGACCTAAATAAACTTTTTATTGGTTTAAGTTTTCTGTTTATAGCCGCTAGAATCATCAAATTCCGATAAGAAATGGATTTGTTATGATTATTCTACCAAATGTGCCCAAATCGAATTCTGTAACTATGCTGTGCAGGACATCTACTGTAATTCGAGATTTTGTCAATTATGTGCTCGGATTCTGGACTTGTGATTCAAATAAAAGTTGTATAGCTATGTGTTGTATTCGTAATGATATAAGAATCGTTAAATTCCATTAAGAATTGAGATAGTTATACTCATTTTTCTGAAACTGCTCAGTACGAGATTCTGTCCGAAAATCTGTTGAGTGGCAATGTCTTCTTGTTAATTCTGAGATTTATCTATTAGGATTCTGGAAATTGTTTCTTCTAGAAAAACCTAGATATTTGAGTTGTCTTTTATTTCCAATTGGCGGATATTGATTTGGTCAAAAATGAACTGGATATGAACTTTATGGTCTTTTGTACCAAATCAGACATTGGTATGGAATGTAGTTTTCATGATCGGCTTGTTGTGGTTTTGTTTAGGCCGAGAGTCTTGAAGTGAAGTTGATATTGGATTTTCAAGTTTGTATTGGTATGTTACAACTCGGTAACATACGACGGTAAAACATAAATCATGTTTAATTGTCATTCTGTGTTGCACTGATCGTGTTTATGATTTGTTGATTGTTGTAAGTTGTTAAATGCCTTTGTTGTGATATATGTTTATTATTGTGACATATTATTGGCATTTAGCATATGGCATACTGTTATGACATTCATGTTGAGCCCTATCGTTCTTGTTAGCCCGTTGCTGATATCCATTGTTATATGGCACTGTTGTTTATTTCGGGATCATAGTGTGACTGATAGGCCTATACACATGAGACCGTAGATGTGATTGAACAATTCCGTGGTTAGTGCAGCATTTTGAGGTGAGCACTGGGATTGTGTCATCTAGTCCGTTCTGTTGTGCCATCCTATTATATCGTATCAGTTGTATGGAGGCCGAGTTAGGGGTATTATTCAGCACAGCTTGGCATACCTCGCATACTTGGCAGGGCGGTTTAGCTGCATGACGATGTAGCTCCCCTGTGTTGTTGCTCGAGCATTATTCCAATTGTTATCGTACTGTTGTCACTTTGATTGTTGCACTCCCAAGAGCAGGTTGTCCACAAGTAGTATAATTCGGTGAGTCCGATATCATATCCACAGGGAAGCTAAGGTAATTACAAGTCCACTACAATGTCTTTTTGTTTTGTTTTTGTTTTTGTTTGTTTTTAATTTTAGTTGTTTGAATCTTTAATGGGTAAATTTTAATTGTTCCAATTTTAATTTAAGTAGTTGAGATTAAAGGATCCACTCTTGGTATTTTAATAAAGTTAACATTAACGAACAATATTGAAATCCACTTAATAAAATGATTCAAATATATTAAATAATCATATTTATATTATGTTATAAATTATTATCTTATAAGTATATAATATATACCAAAACTTATAAATGTGGTCAAGTATTTATTGTGCTATATATATTTGTAAACACTAAATCAAGGTTCCCACTTTAAATGGTTGGTAAAACCAAACTAACATTTAAATGGTACCAAGAAATTAATAATATGATATATTGATATATAATAAATCAAGGCATCCACTTTAAATGGTTGGTAAAACCAAACAAACATTTAAATGGTTCCAAGAATTTAGTGTAACATATAGCAACAATAAATCAAAACTCCCACTTATAAGTAGGGTATAAAAATGCTTAAAGAAATAAATATAACATAAACAATAAATAATGATTAAATAATATAAAACATAGATTATTACCTTTTAATAACCTTATTATCATACCAAGAGCTTCACCTTTTCATCTCAACCTTGGGAAGTTAGCTACTCATTATTCAAAGTATAAAACTTTGAATATGAAATTAACATGCTAATTATTTTTAAATGATGAAATAAAGGAAAAATAAAGAGAGAAATATTATGAACTCAAAGATTTGTTCATAGAATGAGGGATATCTCAATTCATTACAATGCACCCCTATTTATAGCCAAATTTGGGGAGACAACCACAAATAAAATATTATTTTTTACACATAAGTCTTCATTGGTGTTCCAAGAAATTATATTTTAATACACATCACTTTTGAAAATCTTCCCATCCAATTTTGCTTCTCCACATAAAATAAAACATGTGGATAATTGAGTTGTTTGAATTGTGGTATTTTATTTTAACCATTTGACCAAGTAGTTTGAGAGATATGGTCAAAATACTAGAGCATGGTAAAACTGCCACTCCTTTGGTAACTTTGTTTGTTGCTTAATTTGATCCCAATTGTGAGAAGATTTTTATCTCATGCTTGTCACCAATATTGTAGATATTATCATCAACTTTCTACAGGTCCAAGAATCATCTTAATCCCATTTGCAACGCCAAGTTTATTCTTGTTTTATCGAACCTGTAAAAATAGTAAAAACTTATAATTACACAACAACTTATTTTTTATACAATTTATTATAAAACATATAATATTTAAACATTTAATAAAACAAAAACTATAAATTTATATTATAAAACATTTAATTAATGTACAATTTTTATATTTATCACACCCCCCAACCAGCTTATTGCTAGTCCCTAGCAATTTAAGCGTTAATAGCAATACAAAACATATTGATTAATTTAAATAGAAATGTAATCGGAATTATCCAAGTGTTTAAATTAAATTTGAAAACTGTCAAAGTTATATCAAGATCATCATAATTATAATTTATGAAATAATCTGAGCTGATCAATTCAAAGCTTATTTTCAGGTAGTTAAATGTACATGGCCTTCAGAAATTCCTAGTAAGAGTCTCAACTCCATATCCTCACGGGTTAATAAATTTTTCAATTTATGGGAACGATTTCTCTCATGGAGTTGGAATACAGATAAATACTCAGGAAAATAGTTTACAGAATGCAGATAGACAAACGAGCCAAACTAATCAAAAGATAGGAAATCCATTGATTCAAAATCTAGTTGTTTTTTTATATATTTTTTCCTATTTTTTTTTTTTTTCATAACATCATGGAATCAGACTAAGTTTATGCTTCTTGACCACATATTTATTTAATTTGTACAATAAATTTCTCTCTTTCTTTTTTTTATGAGAGATAAATGGGTCGTAGCATATAACTTAAAAATTACATAGATCTTCAACATCTTTTTTTTTGTTTTTTTTTTTTTTTTTTTTCAGGAAATATCATTTTTTTTCCAAAATAAGAACTCAAGATCTAAACAATAGATAGCCTCTCTCATGATCAATAAAGGCTCGAAAGCTGTTTTCTCAGTTCTCGCCACTCACTCACAAAATATGTGTGAGTTTAAAATTTTAGGCACTCTTATAAGGTATATCTTGGGCCATATACTTTAATACCTGATTTTATCACAATGGTTAATCAATAAAAAAGATTTCATAAATCATATTTTTATATTGATCAGAATATTAAAATTGACATTTTTTTCAATAAAAATTTAAACATCCTTAAATAGATTAATACATGTTCTAATTTAAACCTTTCAAACATGTAATGTATGATATTTTTGCAAAAATTACTAAGATACAAACAATAAACATGGTTTTATTTTAAAATAATATATTTTTTTAAATATATATATTTTTTATTTTTATTTTTTTAATATTTTTTTTTATAAGTTTGTTCTCCCCCAATCAGAATATGACATTGTCCTTAATGTCAAAATAAATATTAATAAATAGTACATAATGAAAGAGATATCACCTGGAATTTTATTGAAGATAACAAACTGAAACAAACGCAAACCAATCCACGACTTTTGAGTCAATGATCCAACTTCCTTTTCTTACTGCTTGATTGCGACCAATTGATCTTTGTTATCATCAGATCGGGATTATGAACAAAAGCTTCCAAATTATCAATTAATTGGTCGGCAGTTGAAGCAGAGATGAGCATTCTTCGTGAATTTTCTGAAATGAAATTCTGTTCCACAACTTTATCAAGAAATGTCAACAAACTGTCATAATAATTATTGATAGTCAACAAGCCCACAGATTTATTATGGATATTAAGTTGTGCCCAAGAAACAGTGTGAAAAATTTCTTCTAATGCACCAAAACCACCTGGTAGTGTGATAAAAACATCAGAATTTTCAATCATTTTTATGATTCTTTCATACATAGAAGAAACTTTTAATTCCTCACCAATCGTGACACCTGTAATATATCTTTAAGCTAAAGCTGTAGGAATAATACCCAAAACCTGATTACCTCCAAGATGAGCAGATGTTGAAACAGAACTCATTAACCCAATATTACCTCCCCCATATACCAAGTGAATTTTTCTCTCAGCCAATATCTTTCAAAGATTATTCGCTGCTTCTACAAACACTTCATTTTTTCCAGGACTCGACCCACAAAATACACAAATATTTTTCAATGATTGTGCAGAGGTTCCAGCCATGTTTTTTTTACTTTCTTTTTTTTTTTTCTGCGAAAATAGAGAGAAAGATGAGAGATTTTATAGGGGTAATATGTTATCAGGACAAAACTATGGGTCACAGTTGTAAACATAATAAACAGTAAAAACAATAATGACACACATGCATGTAAACAGTAGTGTGATTGTGGCTCACAATTTTCCTCTGGTTTTACGTCCAGAAACGGCTTCAACGCCTTCTATGAGTCGAGGATATGCTTCCCATCCAATTTTCTTATAAATTGGCAAACAGGGTCTTTTTTAGTCGGATTCCCAAGACTATGACGCTCATCTTGGAATTGTTTCCATAAACGGAGAAGTTCAATATGCACATGTCCACTAGAATGCGTCTCAAGAGTCAATAAGATGTTATCTAAAGACTCCTTACTCAGCCCATTCTTAATGAAACCAATTTTATCTTCTCTGTTATTGGAAACACATCCCAAAGATCTGCATCGTTTGTCACAAGTCCATCTTGCACACTTATGACAAACCCCTAAACTTTTGGCCCTTCGTTTTTTCGCATAAGTGCTTTTTCCTAATCCAGGCAAATACCGAATGAGCAATGATTGTGGAACTTCTCCTCCTAATCGGACCTTAGCTTCTATTACAAGACGAATATCTTCTGGAATTCCTTTTTGCATTAGCAATCTCAATCTTTCACACCTTCCTGCATAAATTTTTCTTAGAACATTTTCAGAAACAGAGGGAAAATATTTACAAATTTTTGAGAGAATTTCATCCATTTTGAAAAGAAAAGAAATGATTTTTTTTTTTTTTTTATCAGCAATTATGGGAAACTGATTAAACCGACTATGAGAGTCACGGAGTACCGTTATCCGCCATTTAACCGGGAAAATAAAAAGATTAAGGAAACCTGAAATAAAAACAAACAAAATTAAATGCAACACAAAAAAAATCAAGGATCGGAAAGGGAAATAAACTCTTCTTGAAAAATTTCATTTTCTAAAAATGGTTTAAGCCTTTGTCCATTTACTTTAAAAACATCACCATTTTTAGGATTTTCAATATCCACAGCTCCATAAGTATACACATGCTTTACAACATATGGGCCTGTCCATCTTGATCGTAATTTTCCTGGGAATATGTGAAGTCGAGAATTATAAAGCAAAACTTTTTTACCAATCTCAAAAGATTTTCTAAGAATTGTTTTATCATGAAATGATTTGATTTTTGCTTTATAAATCCTTGAATTCTCATACGCGTCATTTCTGAGTTCATCAAGTTCATTAAGTTGCAATTTACGCAATTTGTTGGCATCATCCATGCTTGAATTTAAAGTTTTGATCGCCCAATAAGCTTTATGTTCCAATTCCACAGGCAAATGACAATGTTTTCCGTAAACCAACCTATAGGGAGACATATTCAATGATGTTTTAAAAGCTGTTCGATATGCCCAAAGTGCATCATTAAGTCGCAGAGACCAATCTTTTCTATTTGAGTTAACAGTTTTTTCCAAAATTTGCTTTATCTCCCTATTAGCTAATTCAACTTGTCCATTTGTTTGAGGATGATAAGGAGTAGTTACTTTGTGAGTAATACCATATTTTTTCATTAATGAAGCAAATGGTTTATTAACAAAGTGAGTTCCCCCATCACTTATCATGGCTCGAGGAATTCCAAATCTACTAAAAATATTTTCTTTTAAAAATTTGATGACGATTTTATGATCATTTGTTCGACATGGAATTGCCTCTATCCATTTGGAAACATAATCAACTGCAACTAAAATATACAAGTATCCAAACGACGGTGGAAAAGGTCCCATAAAATCTATTCCCCAACAATCAAAGATTTCAATTTCAATAATAGGATTCAAAGGCATCATGTTTCTTTTTGAAATCGCACCCAATTTTTGACAATTTTCACAAATCTTGCAGATTTCGTGGGTGTCTTTAAACAAAGTGGGCCAATAAAATCCACACTGCAAGATTTTTGCAGCTGTTTTCTTTGAAGAAAAATGTCCTCCGCATGCTTCTGAATGACAAAATTTAATGACACTACTTACCTCATTGTCGGGTATGCAACGTCGAAAAATTTGATCCGGACAATACTTGAACAGATACGGATCATCCCAATAAAAGTTTTTTACCTCATTCAAAAATTTTCTTTTATCTTGAGAACTCCATTGCGGTGGCATTTTTCCTGTCACAAGAAAATTTACTATGTTAGCAAACCAAGGTGTAGTAGTAACTGAAAATAGATGTTCATCAGGAAAATTATCGTTAATTGGTGTCATTTCACAAGATGATCCTGTTACTAGTCTCGATAAATGATCGGCTACGACATTCTCGGTTCCTTTTTTATCTTTGATCACAATGTCAAATTCTTGGAGCAACAAAATCCATCGTATCAGTCGTGGCTTTGCATCCTGTTTGGTCAACAAATATCTAATAGCAGAATGATCAGTAAACACGATAGTTGTTGATCCAATCAAATAAGAACGAAATTTATCTAATGCAAATATTACAGCAAGTAGTTCTTTTTCAGTTGTGGAGTAATTCATTTGAGCATTGTTTAAAGTTCTACTTGCATAATATATCACATAAGGCTTACCGTTTCTTCTTTGACCCAATACTGCACCGACTGCATAATCACTCGCATCGCACATGATTTCAAATGGTAAAGACCAATCAGGAGGTTGCATGATAGGAGCTGATGTTAAATGTCGAATGATTTTATCAAAAGCATTTTGACATTCTTGAGTCCACTCAAATGCACTGTCTTTTGTTAAGAGGTTACAAATGGGTTTAGAGATTAAACTAAAGTCCTTTATAAACCTCCTATAAAATCCAGCATGTCCCAAAAATGAGCGAATTTCTTTAATGGTTTTTGGAGGGGGTAAATTGGCAATGACATCAACTTTTGCTTTATCAACTTCAATTCCATGAGATGACACGACATGTCCCAAAACAATTCCAGAAGTAATCATGTAATGACATTTTTCCCAATTTAAAATAAGACCTTTTTCCTCGCATCTTTTTAAAACTTTTTCCAAATTTTCAAGACAATTATCAAATGTATTCCCAAAGACAGTTAAATCATCCATGAAAATTTCCAAACAATTTTCAACCATGTCGCAAAAAATGCTTAGCATACATCTTTGAAATGTTGCTGGGGCATTGCATAATCCAAATGGCATCCTTCTAAATGCAAATGTTCCAAAAGGACATGTGAATGTAGTTTTATCTTGATCTTCGAGTGCAATGGGAATTTGATAATAACCTGAATATCCATCAAGAAAACAGTAGTATGGATGACCTGCTACTCTTTCTAAAATTTGATCCAAAAATGGTAATGGAAAATGATCTTTTCTAGTGGCGTCATTTAATTTTCTATAATCAATACACATCCGCCAACTAGATGGGACTCGACTTGTTAACAATTCACCTTTTTCATTTTTTATCACTGTGATGCCAGATTTTTTCGGAACTACTTGTGTTGGGCTTACCCACTTACTATCAGAAATAGGGTAGATAATCCCAACATCAAGTAGTTTGAGAACTTCAGTTTTCACAACATCTTTCATGTGTGGATTTAATCTCCTTTGTGGTTGTTGAGATGTTTTTGCATTTTCTTCTAAGTGAATTTTGTGAGTGCAAATTAGTGGATTAATGCCCTTGAGATCTTTTAGTGTCCAACCAATTGCATTTTTATGTCTTTTAAGCATATCAACTAATTTACCTTCTTCATCACTTGCTAGTTTGGAAGAAATTACCACCGGATATGTTTCATCTTCTCCAAGAAATGCATACTTCAATTCTTCTGGCAAGGGTTTTAACTCCAATATGGGTGGTTCGTCTTTGTTCTCATATTTTGCATCAAATTCTTTCTCTGATCCTGGTAACGAGTGATACCTGATAAAATCATCAAGATCAATTTCAATATTTTCTTTAACAGTTTCAATTGAACAAATATCTAATTGATCACGAGTACTCCCTTCTTGAATGTTTTCTTCCACAAGAGTTTCAATAAGATTTTCATCTTCACTTTCATCTCCTTTGTCATGTGGTTGCTTACAAAGATTAAACACATTAAGCTCCAAGGTCATGTTACCAAATGACAACTTCATTATTCCATTCCTGCAATTTATAAGAGCATTAGAAGTTGCTAAAAATGGACGACCTAAAATTACAGGAATTGCATTACAAGCTTCGATAGGTTGTGTATCTAAAACTATGAAATCGACAGGATATACAAAGTTATCAACTTGGACCAACACGTCTTCTACCATACCTCTTGGCACTTTAACAGATCTATCAGCAAGTAAAAGTGTTACCGAAGTAGGGTTTAACTCGCCTAGATTGAGTTCTTGATAAACTGAATATGGGAGTAAATTCACACTAGCTCCAAGGTCAAGCAAGGCTTTTTTATTTTTTTGTTCTCCAATAATACAAGAAATAGTAGGACAACCAAGGTCTTTGTATTTCAAAGCATTATTATTTTGAATGATTGCACTTAATTATTCGGCTAAAAATGCTTTCTTTTTCACATTCAATTTTCTTTTCACAGTGCACAAGTCTTTCAAAAATTTGGCATATGATGGTACCTGTTTAATTGCATCTAATAAAAGAATATTAACTTCAAAAATATCATATATATCAGAATTCAAATTTGATTTTTTTGTATTTTTCAATGATGAGAGAATGGTGGTGACACTGTCTGTTGAACCTCCTCTTCGCAAGTTATGGGTTCCACTTCCTTACCCTTTGGATTTGATTTATCATCATCTTCACAAGGTTCAAGAAAGGATTTCTCCACAACCTTACCACTTCGAAGGGTAATAACAGATTTTACCTGATCCATCGGTTGAGTTCCAGTTTGTGAATGATGATCCTTGGGATTAGGCAGAGGTTTTGAAGGAAATTTACCTTTTTCATGAACATTAAGTGCATATGCAAATTTAGCAAGAGTATCTTTCAAATCTGTCATGGTTTGAGCAGTTTGAGTATTGATAGACTCTTGCTTTGCAATGAAAAAATTCAATATATCTTCCAAATTTCTTTCAGGTGGAGGAACATAGGTTCATAATTTTGAAAATTTTGTTGATTTTGGAAATGTGGTTGTGAAAATTGTGCAGCATTATCATTCCTCCAACTAAAATTTGGATGATTTCGCCAACCTGGATTGTAATTTTGAGAAAATGGTTCAAAATTTGGCCTTTTGAAATTGTTCAAAACATTGGCTTGTTCATGGAGACATTCTTTAAAAGAGGGCAAAGTGGGACAATCTTTTGTAGAATGATCACTTGTATCACAGATGTGACACGCAATTTCTTGAACAGATTTTAATTGACCATTCTTTTTCAATTCAAGTGCTTCAACTTTTCTTGCCAAAGAGGTAAATCTAGCTTGCAGATCATGTTCATCTTTGAGGGTATACATACCTCCACCAGATGTGGGAGATTGAATCTTGTTTGATGGTTCGATTGTACCTATAGTGTCCCAATTTTGAGCATTTTCAGCTAATGAATCGAGATACTCAATTGCCTCATTTGGATCTTTATCTTCAAATGTTCCATTACACATAAATTCAACCATTTGCCTATCTTTAGGTGTTAAGCCTTCATAAAATTGAGAAACAACTCTCCAAATTTCAAAACCATGATGTGGACAAAGATTAAGCAATTCTTTATATCTATCCCAACACTGATAAAAAGTTTCTCCTTGTTTTTGAGTGAAAGTGATGATTTGCCTTTTGAAAGAATTTGTTCTATGAGATGGAAAAAACTTTTTCAAAAATTGTTGTTGCAATTCATCCCAAGTTCGAATGGATCCCGATCTAAGATTTTGTAGCCAAGTTTTAGCTTTATCTTTTAAAGAAAAAGGAAAAAGCTTAAGTCGAATGGTGTTCATGCTACAATTTAGATCATTATATGTGTTGCACACTTCTTCAAACTCTCGTAAATGCATGTATGGATTTTCAGAATCTAAGCCATGAAAATTGGGTAAAAGTTGGATAATACCAGGCTTAAAATTGAAATGAGATGCATCGGGGGGAAAAACTAGACATGAAGGTGCACTAGTACGTGTAGGATTCATGTGATCTCTAAGTGTTCTTCGTCTATCATGATCATGTTGAGATTGAATTTCATCTTCATTTTCTTGGATGGGTTCTTCCGCCATGTTTTGTGAAAATAAAGGGTTATTTCGAATGAGTCGACCACTAAGTGTACGTGACCAAATAATGCTCATGCAAATGCAAATGCAAAAGAATAAAAACACACAAAAGCAATAAAAATTCAAATAAAGAAAAATAAACTATAAACAAAATTAAATAGACTTGAAATTAAATTATACTTCCCCGGCAACGGCGCCAAAAACTTGTTGTCACTTTGATTGTTGCACTCCCAAGAGCAGGTTGTCCACAAGTAGTATAATTCGGTGAGTCCGATATCGTATCCACAGGGAAGCTAAGGTAATTACAAGTCCACTACAATGTCTTTTTGTTTTGTTTTTGTTTTTGTTTCTTTTTAATTTTAATTGTTTGAATCTTTAATGGGTAAATTTTAATTGTTCAAATTTTAATTTAAGTAGTTGAGATTAAAGGATCCACTCTTGGTATTTTAATAAAGTTAACATTAACGAACAATATTGAAATCCACTTAATAAAATGGTTCCAATATATTAAATAATCATATTTATATTATGTTATAAATTATTATCTTATAAGTATATAATATATACCAAAACTTATAAATGTGGTCAAGTATTTATTGTGCTATATATATATTTGTAAACACTAAATCAAGGTTCCCACTTTAAATGGCTGGTAAAACCAAACTAACATTTAAATGGTACCAAGAAATTAATATTATGATATATTTATATATAGTAAATCAAGGTTTCCACTTTAAATGGTTGGTAAACCAAACAAACATTTAAATGGTCCAAGAATTTAATATTATAACATATTCATATATAATAAATCAAGGCATCCACTTTAAATGGTTGGTAATACCAAACAAACATTTAAATGGTTCCAAGAATTTAGTGTAACATATAGCAACAATAAATCAAAACTCCCACTTATAAGTAGGGTATAAAAATGCTTAAAGAAATAAATATAACATAAACAATAAATAATGATTAAATAATATAAAACATAGATTCTTACCTTTTAATAACCTTATTATCATGCCAAGAGTTTCACCTTATCATCTCAACTTTAGGAAGTTAGCTATTCATTATTCAAAGTGTAAAACTTTGAATATGAAATTAACATGCTAATTGTATTTAAATGAAGAAATAAAGGAAAAATATAGAGAGAAATATTATGAACTCAAAGGTTTGTTCATAGAATGAGGGATATCTCAATACATTACAATGCACCCCTATTTATAGCCAAATTTGGGGAGACAACCACAAATAAAATATTATTTTTTTACACATAAGTCTTCATTGGTGTTCCAAGATATTATATTATATTACACATCACTTTTGAAAATCTTCTTCTCGAATTTGCTTCTTCACATAGAAAGAAACATGTGGATAATTGAATTGTCTAGTTGTGGTATTTTTTTCAAACTATTTGACCAAGTAATTTGAGAGATATGGTCAAAATACTAGAGCATGATAAAACTGCCACTCCTTTGGTAACTTTATTTGTTGCTTAATTTGATCCCAATTGTGAGAGGATTTGTATCTCATGCTTGTCAACAATATTGTAGATATTATAATCAACTTTCTACAGGTCCAAGAATCATCTTAATCCCATTTGCAACGCGATGTTTATTCTTGTTTTATCGAACCTGTAAAAAATAGTAAAAACCTGTAATTACACAACAACTTATATTTTATACAATTTATTATAAAACATATAATATTTAAACATTTAATAAAACAAAAACTATATATTTATATTATAAAAACATTTAATTAATGTACAATTTTTATGTTTATCACGTACCGTTTGTTGGCTCCTGTTATCTCGATTATTCGTTGAGCCTTTCATGCATTGCATATTACATTTTATTATATGATTATGCATGATTTATGATTATTGTTGTTATTGTTGAATTGTTTCATACCAGAATCATAACCTCAGTTGTTTACTAGGGGGGCTGCTGTGGTTGCTATTGGGCACCATGGTAGATCTCCCGAGTCGTTTTGCAGCATCAGGCCGAGGTTCCGCCATTGGAGCTCGGGATTGAGGTTGGATTGCTTGGTTCTTTTCAGTGGAGTCTCCCAGTTAGTCTATATGTATGTCTTGAGTTTGTTTCAGTCTTGTATTGTATTTTAATTGCCGGGGAGATACCCCGTATATCTGTAGTGATATTTGGTTGTTCTTGTTATGTTCTAAGGCGACTCTGTGATTTTAATGATCTGGCGAGTATTTGGTAGGTTTTAAATTCTGTTTAGTCCTGGCCAGTGCGGCTATAGGTTGTTGACTTTTGTTTTGTTTAATGACTCTAGTTGGAGTATATTTTGATATAAAATACTGCTTGAGTTTTCGGGATGTCCTACTTACGGGGAGGTCATGCCGAAATTTTTTCTAGGCCTTGAGGTCCGTTTTAAAGTATTTTAAAACCTTTTCTGCTGCAGTTTTAAATTAAACCATTATTGTTTGATCATTTATTGTTGTTAAAGTAAATGGGCCTCACATCTTGGTATCAGAGCGTAAACTGGGATACGCTCGAACTAGAGTCTAGGACACTTGAGTTTTGGAACTAAAATGGTTGTTGTGCCTGTGTATGCTACTTGACAACATACTTATGTGTTTATATGTTTTGTTTACTTCCATTCTAATTGTTTTGGTGTTTTATCGTGTAGAATGGAGGGAAGTGGAGAAATTACTGTTGATGAGATTCCTTTAGCTCAAGGTCGAGGTCGTGGTCGTGGTAGACCTCGTGTTCATGTTGTTGATGATACTTTTGTTGAGGAAGCTGCTGATCATCTAGATAGCTTAGGATGGATGAATTAGTTGCGCGTTTCCACTCTATGCATCCACCTCGATTCAGTGGTTCTGAAGGAGCTGAGAAAGCTGAATTATGGATTTCTGAGATTGAGGAATTGTTTGATTTGATCGAGTATCCTTCAGAGTGTCATTGAGATTAGTTGTGCATCAGTTGAAAGATTGTGCGAAAATGTGGTGGTCTACTACATTGATGACCTTAGATGCTCTGAGGATCATTCCATCGTGGGATATATTCAAGCTGAAGTTTAAAGAAAGTTATTGTCCTCCATCATTTTACAGTTCTAAGGCTTCGGAGTTTCATAACCTGAAACAAGACGATATGTCAGTTGCGGAGTATGCAGATACTTTTTATGCTATGCTAAGATATGCTCCTCATGTTGCTGCGAGTCAGGTTGCTGTTGTTGAAAGTTTCATTGAAAGATTGAACGATCATCTGCACCCTTTTGTTTCGACCGGTAAGCCACTGAATTATCTTGAAGCAGTGGAAATAGCAAAAAAGGCTGAGGCTAGTCTTAAGAGGAGTGGCAATCGAGTGCCTACCCAACATCATCATTCGGGAAGACAACAGTTCAGTCAATCTGGTTCTGCATCTCTTCGTCCACGTGGGAAACAATTTAAGAAGCCTTGTTCTAGTTCTTCGAGTTCAGGGAGTTCAGGGAATCGTGGTGGATATCGTTATAGTGGACCTTACTGTGATCACTGTGGAGGCAAGCATTCCAGTAATCAGTGTGTTGGAGTTCAAGGGGTTTGTAATAATTGTGGTCGGCCGGGTCATTTTTCTAGAGTTTGTCCTGGTAAAATGGGAAAATCAGCCAAGGCAGGTAGTGGAGCTCAAAGTAACAGACAGCAAAGATTGCATTTCTTCAATGTCAGATGTTTTGACTTCAAAGAAGCTGACGTACCCATCAGTTGGCAAAGAGAAAATTTCTCCGAAGGTCTCTTCAGATAAGATCAACAGCTGATCATTGACAGTTACAGAGATACTTCCATCAGTTGTGACAAACCCCTTCAGATAGAATTCATTTACTTCCTTGGGGTATATCTCCTGCGAAGATTGTCCCAAAAACATCCTGAGACCAGCAAATTCAATCTTCAGAAAGACGTTCTTAACATCAGCTTCTTGAACTGATAAAACTGAGTTAAAATCAATGGCCATAGTGTTCAACACGTGAGCTCGGTTTTGATTCGCCATTTTGAAAGATAAAATGATCTGAAATTCATAAAAGATAAGCTTTGGAATTAGTATGCTCTTAGGAACTGATTGTATGCGTAAGAAAGAAAACTGAATTGAAGCGGGCATAGTACATTTGTTTGTGACTGTTCAAATTCGGGACACATGTCAGACCAGAAAAAATTTGAATAAAAATATGTGTACGTGTGCTGTAAGCGTGTGTGCAAAAAGTGAGCGGTTTAAAATAGGCAACGTTATGAAACTGCAGTCACGTTAGTTGATTTGGAATATAATAACTTTTTTAATTTGTTAACTTATATGAGAAGATTTGTAAAATATTCAGCTGAACAATCAGTTGGGAAACTTATTCATTTCAGTTGAGAATTCACAAACAATTGTCCTCTCAGTTAACAATTTCAAAAACTGATATTCCCCCTTAATCGGTGCATAGAATAATTAAAGTGACGATATAAAATAAATTTAAGGGTCAGAAAGAATATCATTTGCTGATACGTTGACGGCCCTTCAGCTTCCATGAATTTCGGCTATAAATAGAAGTAACACGGTTAATTTCAGTCATATTGGTGAAAATATTCAAGACAAAAAGAATGGCAGATACGAGTAGCTCGAGTGCTTTGCCGTTTGCTCTGGAGGCCAGGAAGGCTGTTATAGAAGATGAAGTCTTCTATAAGAGTCTTCATTACTGGGAAAAGTTACAGAAGCTTGAGTTCCTGTACAATACTGAGGAGGCTACCACTCCTGAATTGGTGGCAGAGATGAAAAAATTGCGGGAGCATTTGAACATAGCTGTGTGGGTGGACGTCTTTAAGGATGGTCATCTCTATCAGCTAATGCTTCGAAAGGAACTGAAATTCCTTAAGCGCATAGCTGTTTCTCATAGCTTTGACAAGACATCTACCGCACCTTTATCCGCTTGGTTGAAAATGTCGATAATTGTTGTAGAGAAAAAATATGATGATGTAATCCGTGCAAACGTTTATGGTTGAATGAAGTATTTATATGAGCTTAACTTTGTTTTTCTCTTTCCTGGAAATGATAAACTTCATCAGTTGTTATATTGCGAACTTTAAACAGATGGACTGATGAAAGGCTAACTTATATCAGATGACTATGAACTGAAATCAGTTAAGCTTTAAGTAATAAATGACAAACTGATATCAGTTGATAATGAACAACTGATAAATAAGAAGCCTGGGTAAATGAGAAAAACGCTTCGGTTGACTAGTGACTCTTTAGCTTCTTCAACATTTAATGTCATCTTTCTATAAAAAAGACGATGGAGATAAAATGTGAGATAATAAGAGTTCAATATGTCGGATGCAAGTACTTCTGATGCATGCAGCAGTACGCATATTCAAGTTACTGAGCAATTAAGTCCTTATTTAGAAGAGTTGAAGAAAACGATGGAGGAATATGTCTTGACGAAAGTGATGTCAACATGATTCAAAATTGATGATTTGCAGAGGATAAGTAGTAGTAGTGCTGCTCCTTCTCGTGCTCCAGCAGCAACAGCAAGAAAGTACATTGATCGTTTTGAAGTCAGGCATGTTACGGACCTGGTTGATGACAATGTTCTGTTACATGCAATGCTATGGAAGGAATGGCATGTAATTGAGAAGATTTCTACAACTGAATCATTTTCTAGAATCCGAATTTATGAATTCAATAATTTGATTACAGAATGGCAAGATTCAGTTGGTTCTAAGTTATCTTCTGTAATGTGGAATCGATTTTATTCTTAATAAAGTATCATTTCCAATTTGTTGTTGTGTTCTTATTTTCTGCAAATAATTTTATTAGTAAAATAGCATCAATAATAATTTTAAGACAAGTCAATTAAACCAAGAATAAATAAGAAGCCTGGTAAATGAGAAAAACGCTTCGGTTGACTCGTGACTCTTTAGCTTCTTCAACATTTAATGTCATCTATCTATAAGAAAGACGATGGAGATAAAATGTGAGATAATAACAGTCCAATATGTCGGATGCAAGTAATTCTGATGCATGCAGCAGTACGCATATTCAAGTTATTGAGCAATTAAGTCCTTATTTAGAAGAGTTGAAGAAAACGATGGAGGAATATGTCTTGACGAAAGTGATGTCAACATGATTCAAAATTCATGATTTGCAGAGGATAAGTAGTGGTGGTGCTGCTCCTTCTCGTGCTCAAGCAGCAACAGCAAGAAAGTACATTGATCGTTTTGAAGTCAGGCATGTTACAGACCTGGTTGATGACAATGTTCTGTTACATGCAATGCTATGGAATGAATGGCATGTAATTGAGAAGATTTCTACAACTGAATCATTTTCTAGAATCCGAATTTATGAGTTCAATAATTTGATTACAGAATGGCAAGATTCAGTTGGTTCTAAGTTATCTTCTGTAATGTGGAATCGATTTTATTCTTAATAAAGTATCATTTCCATTTTGTTGTTGTGTTCTTATTTTCTGCAAATAATTTTATTAGTAAAACATCATCAATAATAATTTTAAGACAAGTCAATTAAACCAAGAATATTGCGAAAGTAAGAAAACTTAGTCTCGGATAATGGTTTGGTGAAGATGTCAGCTGCTTGTTGCTCATTTGAAATATACCCCAGTCTGATGTCCTTCTTCAAAGCATGATCTCTAATGAAGTGGTGCCTGACATCTATATGCTTGGTCTTTGAGTGAAGAACTGGATTATAGGTGATGGCAATTGTGCTCGTATTGTCACAAAATATGGGCGATTCATTTGTGACTACTCCATAATCTTTCAGTTGTTGCTGGATCCAGATCAGTTGTGCACAACAACTACCAGCAGCAAAGTATTCTTCTTCAGTTGTTGAGGTAGCTATGGATGTCTGCTTTTTGCTGAACCAAGAGATCAGTATGTCTCCTAGAAACTGACAAGATCCACTTGTACTTTTGCGATCAAGCTTACATCCTGCATAATCTGCATCTGAATATCCAACTAAATTGAAAGTAGAGTCTTTAGAATACCATAACCCAACATTTTGTGTACCCTTAAGATATTTCAAAATTCTTTTAGCAGCTGAGAAATGGGATTGCTTAGGATTTGCTTGAAATCTAGCACACATACAGACATCAAATACAATATCAGGATGACTGGCAGTTAGGTACAACAATGAACCTATTAAACCTTGATATAATGTTGCCTCAACTGAAATTCCCCCTTGATCAGTGTCCAATTTTACTGATGAACTCATGGGAGTATTTGCAGCTGAACATGATTCCATGCCAAATTTCTTCAGCAGCTCCTTTGTATATTTAGTCTGACTGATGAATATACCAGTCTCCAGTTGCTTCACTTGCAGTTGAAAAAAGAATGTCAGTTCACCCATCATGCTCATTTTGAACTTATCCTGCATTAGCTTAGCAAACTTTTCGCATAATTTGGGGTTAATTGACCCAAATATGATATCATCAACATAAATTTGAACTAATAAAATGTGATCATTCTTAGCAAATTTGAACAAGGTCTTATCAACTGATCCAACAGAAACATCATGATGAGTGATCGAGCAAAACTTGCACTGTGAAATCCTTAATAAAAATATGGTTTTGTATGCTCAAATTTAATCGCAAGTGCACGATGTCAAGTAATAGTATAATGTACGTGAGTACGAGTATCGTTCCACTGAAGACTGTATTTAACAATTATTATTTTCAGTTATTGAACATTTAGCAACGGAAATTGATTTGATTGTTTTACACTACTGTTCTTAAACAAGAAATGCAAATAAAAGATTCAATAAATGCTAAACGAAGATAATATCTAAAATGGTTGATTAAGATTCAATGACAAGACGGATTTGTTGGGAATATCGGTTCACCTACCCCTCATTAATTAGTTAATTCGTTCGATATTGGTTTACGCTTCCGACAGGATTTCCTATTCAATTGAACACACTCTCTCGAGCTATGCCAAACTAATTCGACTCAATGAAGTAATTAAATATCTTTAATTATTTATCAAGAGTGAATCGCATTTCGATCTATGAAATCCCCTAGTTTTCGACCCTTCGGACTATGACTATCGACGCGTATCCAATTTCATATATCTATGTAAATTGTAGATCCACGGATTATACTACTCGTTCCTATCACAAGTTATCCTCTAGAACTCACTCGCAATATGAAAACGTTGTTAAAATTAGCTATGTTCTAACAACACGAAGAAAACAATAGTATAATCAAGAATAAACCAGACATCGAGACTGAATTCAATTAATTCAATGTTTTGGGGTAGGATCCCCTCAAATCCCAACAAATATGAAAGTTAGCTACTAGAAATCATGATTGAAATCAACAAAACAAAGTTTAGAAAATAAAAACTAAGTTAGAAATACTAGAATCGACAAAAAACGCAAAGAACGGTGCCCGGAAAGTGTCGAATCTTCAATCCAAGCGCTCAATCCTCTCCAAACTTGTCTTCAATCTTCAACAATGTCTGAATAATCGTCAAATCTCGACCCTCTCCTTGCCATATCAGCCACCATCCCAAAATAAGGAAAAAAATCGGCTGCCAAATCTTGCCAAAATTAAGTGGCGCTCGGGCGGTAGAGAATTACCGCTCGAGCGCCCCACATTCTGTAAAACAAGTGCGGAGTTCATCTTTCGGCGCTCGGGCGGTAGAGAATTACCGCTCGAGCGCCACATATTCTGTAGTTTTTCTCCTTTGAGTCGCTTCTCGCGCTCGGGCGGTAGAATTTCACCTCCCGAGCGCCGTCTCTTCTGTCCCGAAACTTCTTGTTGGCACACTTTGCTCCGATTTCCGATTTCCAGCCAGTTTACCTGCCAATTCGATCCGCCCAGGTGAGACATGATCAAATGAAAATGTTTCCTCTACAATGCACAAAATGTAAACAAAAAGTACGCATGCACAATGCAAACACACACAAACTAATGCCACAAAACACGTAAAAACTACTACTATCAACCCCCTCATACTAACCTTTGGCTTGTCCTCAAGCCAAACAGGTTACCAACTACACTCAACATGCAACCAACACAGAATGAGGAGAATAAAACAAACTAAACTGATGGTGAAGTAGTTAACTGGCATCTATTGCCTCAGCGGGGTTGTGAACCACATCCATTTAGTCAAATCACAACATAAATCACCCCCCTTATTCAGAACCTCACAATACAATAATATTTTCCCAAAAGATGTGGTCGTGTGTGCTGTGGATCTTTCTAGCTTGTGCTTCTGACAGTTTTATTCGCAAATCATGTGGGTTGCCGAATTAACCAGTCAACGCAAGTTTCTCTTTTCTGAGTCCTGTTTCTATTTGGGACCAACCAGTAAACACAAACAGTGGTAGAGTTCCATAGTTGAACAACAACAAAATGTAGGGAGTCAATAACCAACGGCTCAAGTGCTCAAGAAAGATGGGGAGTACGTAGATCATTTTCATATGCACTTTGTCAGAAATTTTCTCTGACATTCCTCAACGCCTTACATCTCCATCTTTTTAGCCTTGGGGTAGGATTTCACCCTTTTTTGGCTCCCCCACACCTTACATCCCCTTTTTTATACCAAAATTTTTTTCTTTTTCTTTTTTTTTTCTTTTCTGGTGCATAGTTTTCTCAGGCGTACTCCCTAGGCTTTGGATATAGTATATGTTTATTAGTCTGGCCTCGGAGCGAATTTATAGGTCCTATGCACGATTGGATGAAGGATGTTTGAGGAATACTTTTGATTTTCTCCTTGAATTCATGTTACTGGGTAGTCACTCATTTCAACAGGTACTCATTCAAGTTCTACTCGCATCTTCTGTTTCTCCAGTTCCCCTCACAGATTATTTTGAACTTAACTATCATTGACACCACTATTAAAATCCACTATGTGCGTATAAACAAAATTTCAAAATACCGGGGGATTCATAACGAGTGATAGGTCTAAGTAACATGCTGTTCATTTAGCCCAAAATCATCACTGGCTACCAATCGTCTAAATTCACCATCAACTAACACTTATGCAAGATAAATATGCAAGCAAACCAAGACAAACGACCACCCCCTCATACTAAAGGTGTGCAATGTCCCCATTGCACAAAAGATGGAAAACACACATGCAAACATGAATGCAAACACAGCAACAAAAGGAAAAAATAAATGACCGAACGAACAATAAGGCGGACCACAAATAAAGGAGCAGACAAAAGAAAGAAAAGAAATGCAAGGGAAACAGTAAACTCCCCTGATCAAGGCTCCTCGTCGTCGTACTCCGGTGGTGGTACTCCCGCGGCATCCCCTTGCGGGAGATAGTCATACTGGAACTGAAAAGGAGGAACGAACGGCGGCTGTGGTGGTATTGCCCCTGGGTCCATGCCCCCGTGGATGAGCATGGTGCGCATCATGGAATCGAGGTGGGTAAACTGTGCCTGAAAGTTGATGTTCACTTGCTCCTGGTGGGCCATCAAAGCAAGACTCTCGTCCATCTTCTCGTTCTGAGTGCGTCGACGGGGTTGTGGGCGACGAGGGGCGGCGGTGCTAGATCCACCGGCTTCCTCCGCCTGAGTGGGGAAGTCCACCTGTCGTTTCGCCCTTTTTCGTTGTTCATCGTCATGACAAATTGGCTTCATCGGTTGAAGCCACTCCTCGTCGTCCCGGAAGTGTACCCCTGCTCGTGCACACAATTCGGATATGATGGTCGGAAAGAAAAGACCAACATGGCTGTTGCGAGCACTCAACATGATCTGAGAAGCTATAAGGTTGCCCACATTTATGTCATATCCTTGGGCCAAAGCAAAAAGTAGCACCGCTCGTTCCTTTTGTACCTCGCTTTTATGCGAGACGGGCATCATCCTCCGGGCCACAAACAAATACCACAGGGCAATGTTGGCTTTCAAGTATTTCTCATCAAAGCAGCTTGGCGGTCCGCCCAATGGTTTCCACATCGCACCCGGGTGGCATAGAGTCTCGATAATCAAATTGTAGTCGGGAGCAACTACCAACTCCTGGAAGTTAGAGTCATCGACCTCGGCCGTTTCGAAGAGGGAATTTATCGTGGTAGAATCAAACGGCACAAGCTTTGCTCTAACAAATGCCCTATAATCAGTTCGTTCGCAGGCATTAGCGTAAAATTCCCTAACCACGGACACCACAGCCGCCTTAGGTGGCTCACTAAATTTTTCCCAACCTCTTCTTTCCAATTCCACCAGAGTTGGCAAGTATCTATCCTCAAATGTACGACGGAATCCTCTTTCGGCAATGGAGTTTCTATGTATTCTAGCATGATCATATCTGTCCCTAGCCGCCGCATTCACAAAGCGAGTTCTATCAAACAAGGAGGAAGAGGAAGAACTGGGAGTACCTTTCGATTTCTTTGGTGCCATAGTGGAGTTGACGGAGATTTTGCCTTGAAGCGGAGAAAAAGACCGGAGTGATGAATGAGCTTGTTTCCCAACCAAGATTGGTCCACCGTGCCGCGGATTTGGGTAAGGATTGAGCCCTGCGCAAAAAATTGAAAAGGGGAAGAAGAGTTAGAGTTAGGGATTTGATTTGGGGAAGAAAAGTGCAGAATGAGAGAAGAGGGAGAAGTGTTCGCGTGTCTTAATGAGCAGGCGCGCTCGAGCGGTAAAAATTACCGCTCGAGCGCCAGGTTCTCGAGAATTATTTTGTGAAATAAATGGCCGCGCTCGAGCGGTAGAAAAATCCCGCCCGAGCGCGGAGCTCTCGGGAAAATTTCGTTTTTCTATTTTTATATATATATATATATATAAATATAAGAACAAACAACATTAAAAATATAAAAACAAAATCAAGAAAGATAAAATCAAATTAAATGCAAGAGAGGGGAAAGAAAAGTAGTTCTCAATTTACAGTCGAGAGCTAGACTGTCGGCCGGTCTCAGTTTGAATTGTCTTGGAACCGGGTGATTCCAAGGTGTGGCTTCATTATGCCACCCATGTATTGCTTCAGTCGCTGGGCATTGACCATGAATGTCCCATCCTTCCCATCGTGCAGTTCCACGGCTCCCGACGGGTATAATTTAGAGATCACGAATGGTCCAGACCATCGTGACTTCAATTTTCCAGGAAATAGTCGCAATCGAGAGTTGTAGAGTAGAACATTGTCCCCTTCCTTGAATTCTCTCTCGATGATTCGCTTATCATGGGCCCTCTTCGTCTTCTCCTTGTATGACAATGCAAGCTCATATGCCAGGTTCCGGAATTCCTCTAACTGATCCAGTTGCAGTAGACGTCGTTCACCTGCATCAGTAAAATTAAAGTTCAATGCTTTTGTGGCCCAATACGCTCGATGCTCCAATTCTACAGGTAAATGATATGCTTTACCAAACAACAACCTATATGGTCTAGTGCCTATAGGTGTTTTAAAAGCAGTCCTATATGCCCAAAGAGCATCATCTAACCTGACCGACCAATCTTTCCTACTGACTCCCACCACTTTTTCCAAAATTCGCTTGATTTCTCGATTAGACACCTCAACTTGACCACTTGTCTGGGGATGATAAGGGGTAGAGATCTTTTGTGTGACACCGTATTTTTTCAAGAGTTTTTCAAATAGTTTGTTGCAAAAATGATTGCCACCGTCACTAATGATTGCTCTCGGTGTTCCAAATCTGTTAAAAATATTTTTCTTCAAAAATTTCAAAACCACCTGAGCATCATTAGTGGAATATGCTTCTGCCTCTACCCATTTAGACACATAGTCAACTGCCACTAAAATATATTTTTTCGTGAATGAACTGGGAAACGGTCCCATGAAGTCTATCCCCCACACATCGAATACCTCACACTCAATGATATTATTCAATGGCATTTCATGACGGTTAGAGATGTTACCTGCCCGTTGGCATCTATCACACGCTAGCACATAAGAACGAGCATCCTTAAATAGAGTTGGCCAATAAAAGCCACATTTGAGTACCTTAGATGCCGTCCTTGTTGGTCCGAAGTGACCACCTACCTCACGGTCATGACAATGATGGAGAATTTGCCCAAACTCCTCCTCTGCAACACATCTTCTTATCATAGAATCTGCACAAATTTTAAACAAAAACGGTTCCTCCCAAAAGTAATATTTCACGTCAGAGAAGAATTTCTTTCGTTGGTGAAATGATAAATTTGGTGGTGGAGTGCCTGTGACAAGAAAGTTAGCAAAATTCGCATATCAAGGACAGTGTCTCACCTCAAATAGTTGCTCATCAGGAAACCAATCATTTATAGCATGATCTACACTGTCATTACTAACCAACTCCAACCTAGACAGATGATCCGCCACAACGTTCTCAACACCCTTCTTATCTTTTATTTCTAAATCAAATTCTTGTAGCAACAAAATCCATCGAAGAAGGCGTGGCTTTGCATCTTTTTTAGCAAGTAAATATTTAAGTGCAGAGTGATCGGTGTAAACAATGACTTTGGACAGAACAAGATATGAGTGAAATTTGTCGATAGCAAATACTACTGCAAGTAATTCCTTTTCAGTTGTTGCATAATTCAATTGAGCCTCATCTAAGGTCTTACTTGCGTAGTAGATTGTATGAAATACCTTGTTTTGCCGCTGGCCAAGCACATCTCCCACCGCAGTATCACTGGCATCGCACATTACCTCGAATGGTAGATCCCAATCTGGAGCCACCAAGACAGGAGCCGTCACCAAGCGCTCCTTCAAATCCTCGTATGCCTGTAAACAGTCAGAATTAAAATCAAATGGCACATCTTTCATAAGTAAGGAAGATAGAGGTTTGGCAATTTTAGAAAAATCTTTGATAAAACGCCGATAAAAACCGGCGTGGCCTAGAAAACTTCTAACTCCCTTTATGGATGTCGGAGGCGGTAGGTTCTTGATAACTTCGACTTTTGCCTTGTCCACCGCTATTCCGTTCTCCGAAATCTTGTGCCCTAGGACAATTCCCTCTTGTACCATGAAATGACACTTCTCCCAATTATGTACCAGATTCGTCTCCTCGCATCTCTTCAACACAGATCTCAAATTCTGCAAACACTCATCAAACGTTGCACCAAAGATAGAAAAGTCATCCATAAATATTTCAAGAAAAGTTTCAATCATATCATGGAATATAGCAGTCATACACCGCTGAAATGTAGCCGGTGCATTACAAAGACCAAAAGGCATACGGCGAAAAGCAAAAGTCCCATAAGGACAAGTGAACGTGGTTTTCTCTTGGTCCTCAGGTGCAATAGTGATTTGATTATAGCCAGAATACCCATCCAAGAAACAATAAAACTCGTGTCCCGCTAACCTCTCAAGCATTTGATCAATAAAGGGAAGGGGAAAGTGGTCTTTACGGGTGGCATCATTTAATTTCCTATAATCAATGCACACACGCCATCCCGTAACAGTCCTAGTGGGTATTAATTCATTATTTTCATTTGTGATCACAGTAATCCCACCTTTTTTCGGCACACACTGAACAGGGCTTACCCATGCACTATCAGATATAGGATAGATAATACCTGCATCGAGAAGCTTAATCGTTTCAGCCTTTACTCCCTCTTGCATCTTTGGATTCAATCTTCTCTGAGGTTGCACAAGAGGTGAGTATTTGTCTTCCATCAAAATCTTGTGCATGCAAACTGATGGATTGATCCCTTTGATATCTGTCACCTTCCACGCAAATGCACTCTTGTGCGCTTTCAAAATTTCCACCAGTTTGTCCTCCATAACATCTGTCAAAGCAGCAGAAATAATGACAGGTAAAGTGTTATTCGCACCTAGGTATACATACTTGAGGTGTGGAGGTAGTGGTTTTAGCTCAAGTGTTGGTGGGTCCTCGATGCTTGACTTTGGTGGTGTCAAATTCCTTCGCTCTCCTAAATCCTCTAGTCGCATCTTCATTCGTTTTCTCCATGGATGGTTTGCATTAAAGTATGCCACTATTTCAGCTTTTTCTTCATCCAATTCATCTTCGCCCATTTCAGTAGTGAGAGTGGCCTCCAAGGGGTCCCTAAGACCGTCTTGCACATAGTTAGACACAAGAGAATCAATAGCATCAATTCTATAACAACTATCAGCATGCAATGTGTGCTTAACTGTATTAAAAACGTCAAAAGTAATCTCCTCTTCCCCCACTCTCAATCTTAACTTCCCTTCATGTACATCAATCAGAGCCTTGCCAGTTGCAAGGAACGGTCTCCCCAAAATTAGAGGCATCTCCATGTCCTCCTCCATGTCGAGCACCACAAAATCTGCAGGAAAGATAAATTTGTCCACCTTAACTAACACATCCTCAATCACTCCTCTTGGATACTTGACGGATCTGTCAGCCAGTTGTAACGACATCCTTGTCGGCTTAGGTTCTCCCAATCCAAGTTTCCTGAACACAGAAAAAGGCATGAGGTTGATACTTGCACCAAGATCACATAACGCTTTATGAAAAACGACATCACCAATCATGCAAGGAATAGAAAAACTCCCTGGATCTTTGAGTTTCGGTGGGATCTTGTTTTGCACCAAAGCAGAGCAGTTTTCAGTTAGACTTACCGTCATGTGATCCTCCAATTTTCTCTTGTTCGCTAAGATGTCCTTCAAAAATTTAGCATAACTAGGCATTTGCATCAAAGCATCGGCAAAAGGAATATTGATATGCAACTTTTTAAATACCTCTAGAAACTTACCGAATTGTGCATCTAGTTTTGCTTTTTTCAATGCTGCAGGGAAGGGCGGAGGGATAACAATCTTAAACTGTGCAGTGGGTTGTGGTGTAGAGTTCGAAGACTTACCTTTAGATGTTGCAGTCTGCTTATCCTTCGTTTGACTTTTTTCTTTTTC
The DNA here is from genome assembly GCF_012295235.1 of Primulina huaijiensis. Taxonomy (NCBI): domain Eukaryota; kingdom Viridiplantae; phylum Streptophyta; class Magnoliopsida; order Lamiales; family Gesneriaceae; genus Primulina; species Primulina huaijiensis. The sequence continues at coordinate 11,937,845 of NC_133319.1, forward strand.
CCTTGACTCTAGAATCTTTCCACCCTTCAACTCAATGGCCTTCACTTGCTCTTTTGGATTAGTCTCCGTGTTTCTAGGCAATGTGCCCGGCTCTCTACTTGCTATCATTTTGGCTAACTGCCCAATTTGATTCTCGAGTCCTTTTATCAATGCATCTTGGTTTTGGAGTCTAGTTTCAGTGGATGAAATGAACTTTGACATCATTTGCTCCACGTTTGATTTTTCATCTCGAGTTTCCTGTCGATACATCGGTTTCTTACTATACTGCTGTCCTCCTTGTGGTCGCGTCTGATTGCCTTGGCCACCCCATGAGAATTTGGGGTGTTGTCTCCATCCAGGATTATACGTATTTGAATAAGGATCATTCCTCGGACGGTTTTGAATCCCCACTTGATTCACTGGTGCCTCCTCATTTACATAGAACGGACCACTGTCTTGACAGTCTTTAACATAGTGTTCCCCTCCGCATTTTTCACAAAATATCTCTTTTAGGCGCATCGCTGTCCCGTTTACACTCATGCTGTCTATTTTCCTGTTGAGTGCTTCTAATTGTGCAGTGACAGCTGAAAAGTCAGTTACCTGGTGTATTCCTGCAGTTCTTCGCTGAGTGTTCCTTTCTGATTGAGGATGATAGCTGCTAGCAGCCATCTCCTCTAGTAACTCATACCCCTCCTCGGCCGTTTTCCTCAACAGACTTCCACAGGCCGCAGCATCTATCATGGTTCGGTTAGATGAAATTAAACCATAGTAAAAAGTTTGGACCACTAACCCAAGAGGTAACTCATGATGTGGGCATCTTTGCAATAAGTCTTTGTAGCGCTCCCACGCCTCGTAGAGTGACTCCTGCTCAAATTGAGAGAAGGTGGTTATGTCCGCTCGGAGCTTCATGGTTTTTGATGGGGGAAAGTACTTTAAGAGGAATGCCTTGGCCATATAATCCCAAGTTGTGATTGAACCTGCAGGTAAACAATTCAACCAAGATTTAGCTTTATCACGCAAAGAGAATGGAAATAAACGTAGTCTAACAACATCATCTGAAACTCCATTAAATTTAAAAGTATCGCAAATTTCTAAGAAGTCGGCGATGTGAGTGTTCGAATCATCCAGCGCATTCCCCCCGAATTGGACAGTGTTCTGGATCATTTGAATTGTTGCTGGCTTGATCTCAAACTGGTTTGCCCTGACTGTTGGGCGCACTATGCTTGGACGTGCCCCGTCAAGCGACGGTTGTGCATACTCAAGCATGGGTATGCGCCTTGGCTCTTCGATCCTTAGATCTTCGTGATGCTCCTCCTCACGTTCGTTCCTATTCATTATGTCTCTAAGTCTCTGCTGTTGTTGTCGTCTGCGTAAGGTTCTTTCAATCTCGGGATCGAATATCTCTAGTTCAGACTCGAGAGACCTTGGCATGCACTGGACAAGAGATCTGGAATAGAATACGGAGAGTTAGTTCAAAAAGAAAAATAAAAATAAAAAAAATTGCTAAAGAAAATAGCTAAAAATAAAATTGTAGATTAACAGTCCCCGGCAACGGCGCCAAAAACATGATCGAGCAAAACTTGCACTGTGAAATCCTTAATAAAAATATGGTTTTGTATGCTCAAATTTAATCGCAAGTGCACGATGTCACGTAATAGTATAATGTACGTGAGTACGAGTATCGTTCAACTGAAGACTGTATTTAACAATTATTATTTTCATTTATTGAACATTTAGCAACGGAAATTGATTTGATTGTTTTACACTACTGTTCTTAAACAAGAAATGCAAATAAAAAGATTCAATAAATGCTAAACGAAGATAATATCTAAAATGGTTGATTAAGATTCAATGACAAGACGGATTTGTTGGTAATATCGGTTCACCTACCCCTCATTAATTAGTTAATTCGTTCGATATTGGTCTACGCTTCCGACAGGATTTCCTATTTAATTGAACACACTCTCTCGAGCTATGCCAAACTAATTCGACTCAATGAAGTAATTAAATATCTTTAATTATTTATCAAGAGTGAATCGCATTTCGATCTATGAAATCCCCTAGTTTTCGACCCTTCGGACTATGACTATCGACGCGTATCCAATTTCATATATCTATGTAAATTGTAGATCCACGGATTATACTACTCGTTCCTATCACAAGTTATTCTCTCGAACTCACTCGCAATATGAAAACGTTGTTAAAATTAGCTATGTTCTAACAACACGAAGAAAACAATAGTATAATCAAGAATAAACCAGAAATCGAAACTGAATTCAATTAATTCAACGTTTTGGGGTAGGATCCCCTCAAATCCCAACAAATATGAAAGTTAGCTACTAGAAATCATGATTGAAATCAACAAAACAAAGTTTAGAAAATAAAAACTAAGTTAGAAATACTAGAATC
>NC_133319.1:11940426-12041432 GCF_012295235.1 Primulina huaijiensis
AAATATGATATCATCAACATAAATTTGAACTAATAAAATGTGATCATTCTTAGCAAATTTGAACAAGGTCTTATCAACTGATCCAACAGAAAAATCATGATCAGTTAGAAATTTTGAAAGAGTTTCGTACCAAGCTCTGGGAGCTTGTTTAAGGCCATATAAGGCTTTGTTCAAATGATATACATGATCAGGAAAGTTGTGATTTACAAAACCTGGGGGTTGTTCAACATATACTTCCTCTTGTAGTTGACCGTTCAGGAATGCACTCTTTACATCCATCTGATATACCTTGAATTTCTTGTGTGATGCATAAGCAAGAAAAATTCTGATTGCTTCCAGTCTTGCAACTGGAGCATACGTCTCATCATAGTCAATTCCTTCTTCTTGCCTATATCCTTGTGCCACTAATCTTGCTTTGTTGCGTACAACTGAACCATCCTCGTTCAGTTTATTTCTGTATACCCATTTTGTACCTATAATAGTTTTTGAAATTGATCTTGGAACTAAGTTCCAGACATTGTTATAAGTGAACTGATTTAGCTCTTCTTGCATTGCATTTACCCAGTTAGGATCAGAAAGAGCTTCATCAGTTTTCTTCAGTTCTAGTTGTGAAACAAAAGCTGAATAGATAAATAAATTTAGCATTTGATTACGAGTTCTTACTGTATCAGATGGATTTCCTATTACCAGTTCAGGTGGATGTAATTTTCTCCATCTGTACAGAGTATTTGTTGTATCAGCAATTTCTTCAGTTGGTAACTGAACATGGTTTTCAGTCTCAGTTGGTGCTTCGTCAACTGGTATTTGAATGTTATCATTATGCTCTGTCAACTGATCATCAGCAACGACTTCCTGCACATCTGATTGGTCCAGTACTTCTGGTTCAGGTGTTTGAAGTATGTGTTGATAGCCATGACTTTCATTTTTGTCATCATCTTCCAAACTGATGTCTGTAAGTCGATCAACTAGCTCAACTTGATCAGTTGGCTTATTAGTTAGTTCAGTTTCATCGAAATCAACATGAGCAGATTCTTCAACATTTAGGGTTTTCTTATTGAAGACTCTATAGGCTATACTAACTGATGAGTATCCAAGAAATATTTCTTCTGCAGATTTAGCATCAAACGCTTTTAAATAATTTTTACCATTATCAAGAATAAAACATCTGCAGCCGAATATTTTGAAATAAGTAATTATACTTTTTCTTCCATGCCAGATCTCATATGGTGTTTTCATATGATTCTTATTAATCATTGATCTGTTCTGAGTATAACAAGCAGTGTTTACTGCCTCTGCCCAAAATCTTTGAGAAATACCAGAATCAGCAAGCATTGTTCTGACAGCTTCTTTAAGAGTCCGATTTCTTCTCTCAGCTACACCATTTTGCTGAGGAGTTCTGGCGGCTGAGAGCTCCTTAATTCCAGCATTTTCTAGGAAATTTGAAAGAGTTTGATTGATGAATTCAGTTACTCGATCAGATCTGATTCGATCAATTCCAACTGATTTTTCATTTAAAAGTCTTTTGAAGAGCTTTATTAGTTGCGAAGCAGTATGGTCATTAGATTTGATAAAAATAACCCAAGTAAATCTTGAAAAATCATCTACGACTACCAAGGTGTATTTCATTCCTCCTAAGCTCATGACTAGTATAGGACCAAAGAGATCCATGTGCAACAGTTCTAAGCATCGGGATGAAGATTTACATCCCTTGTTTTTAAAAGAGGATCGTACTTGTTTACCATACTGACATGCCGAGCAAAGTTTTTCTTCTGAAAAGTCTCTTTTGGGCGAACCAGTTACAAGTTCATGTTTACTCAGATAGGCAATGGATTTAAAGTTTAAATGATTTAGTCTCTTATGCCAAAAACCAGTTTTTAGATGATTTGGAAGCAATAAAACAAACTGGTACATAAGTTTGATCATTCCAACTGACTTTATCTGTGTTTCCACGACGTTTGCCAGTTAGTATGATTTCATCAGTTGAAGTTTTGACTAAACATGAATTTTTGTCAAATTGTACTAAGAGTCCACTGTCGCATAACTGACTGATGCTAATCAAGTTATACTTCAGGTTTTCTACTAATAAAACATCTTTAAAAGTAAAGTTACCATAGATAAGCTTATCCTTACCCACAGTTATACCTTTGGAATTGTCCCCGAAACTGATGTTTGGACCAGTGTATTTGATCAGTTGGGATAACACACTTGCATCTCCTGTCATATGTCGCGAGCATCCACTGTCCAAATACCATATTGAGTCTTATTTTGTACCTGTTACCTGCAATCATACATATAATATAACTTGGTACCCATATCTATTTGAGTCCTGAATTGATTAGTCCCTTAGGAATCCACACTTAGATTATTCTAACAGACTTTCCAGTAGCTGTATTCCAAATGGTTTTTCTCGGCTTTTGTGTGCTTGGTGTGTGGTGTACAGATGATACGATATTTGTTTTAGCTTTATTCAACTGATTGTTAAGTCTATATCTCTTCTGAACTGGCTTGCATTTATAGTAATTGAAATAGCCATTCGAATAGTTCTTGTGAAACCTCTTTGATGACTGACTTTGTGAATCAGTTGAGAATTTTTGACTATAACCAATCCCTTATCTTCTAACCTTGTTCATATTCTCAGTAGGTTGCTCAATCAGTTTACTGGGCTCAATTTTTTCTTGTATCACTGCTGTTTTGACAAAATGAATGTATTTCCCTTTGTTTATTTTTGGCTTTGGTTGAGTATCATTTGGATATATTTTTCCTTGAGTGTTGAATCCAAAACCAGTTTTATCAGAAACTGATTTTTGTGAATTCTGCATCTCATTCAGTGCAGTAGATGACTTGTTCCAAGACTGAATGAGCTCATTCTGTTTGAGTTTTCAAGAATCAATTTCTGGATTAATGACTGATTTTCATTTCTCTCTGATTTTAACTCAGCAATTTCCCTTTTTAGACTCAACCCATCAACTGATTCATCAGTTTTGGTTTTATTGTCTGTGGGATCAGTTTGCTTTGCTTTGATTTTTTCAAATGATGATGCAAGCTTTTGATACTCATTTACCATGTCATGTAGTGTTACAATGAGTTCTTCTCGTGTGAAATCAGTTGAGCTGAAATCAAATACATGTTGGCTAGATGATTATTCTTCTGCATCATTAGCCATTAAGCACTTGACTTCCTCATCATCACTAGAGCTGCATGAGCTTTCTGGTTCTGACTCCTCACTGTCAGTTTCTGTCCATTTAGATTTGTTTTCTTCAGCTAAGAGTACCTCATGTTTCTTTCTAAAGGACTTCTTATCTTCCTTGGGTCTTCTTTTGTGCTCATATGATTTCTTTATTTTATCAGTTGAGCCTTGACTGTCCTTCTTGGGTTTAGGACAATCAGCCATAAAATGACCTGATTTGCCACAGATGTAGCAGGCATTTGATTCATCTTTGAAACTGTTCCTTTGGTATGGCTTCTGGAAGTTTCCTTGATTCTTTCTCATGAACATTCCAAATTTTTTGATGAACAATGACATAGCATCACTGCTCAACTGATCAGCAGATTTCTCGACTGAACTGATTGGTTCTGTTCTGACAGGAGCTAGAGCAGTTGTGGCTGCAGGGGTAGATGGTTCTCCTTCTCTGGTCTGCAGCTCAAATACATAAGCCTTTACATCAGCAAACAGATCATGAAGTTCAATTTGGTTCATATCTTTGGACTCCCTCATAGCCATGGTCTTGACATCCCATTCTTTGGGAAGAACTCTCATTACCTTTAGTGCAATTTCTTTGTTGGTATACACTTTTCCAAGTGCATTTAAATCATTGATGATACTGCTTACTCTTTCATCATACTCGTGCATTGATTCTCCTGCTTTCATTTTGATGTTATCAAACTTTTGAACAGCAACAGAAAGTTTATTTTCTTTGGTTTGATCATTTCCTTTGCACAGCTGGATCAGCTTTCCCAAATTTCTTTGGCTGACTTACACATCTTTATTTTGCTGAATGTTACTTTGTCCAGCGTTTTGTACAGAATGTCTTTAGCCACGTTATCAAGATTTGCTTTTCTTTTATCTTCAGTTGTCCATTCATCTCTGGGCTTTTCTATTCTTTGTGGTGCCCCTTCTGTTATGGCAACTGCTGTATTTTTTTTTAGAATCTTCATGGGTCCATCAGTTATGACATACCACATGTCATCATCTTGTGCAGCTAAATGAGCCTGCATTCTGATTTTCCAATCATCAAATTCTTCTCTGGAGAACATAGGAATTTTGTTGAATGAAGTCATGCTAGCAAGTTTAATAGATCAAAAGTATTCAAGAACAAGATTCAACTGCTCTAATACCACTTGATAGGATCGATTAACGTAACAAGAGTGATTAGAAGAGGGTTGAATAAACACTCACAATTAAAACTGATCTTTTCGAGTTTTGAGTTCAGTTTGGTGAGAAACTGATTCTCAGAATCTTGCTGGTCAATGACAATCAGTTAAACTGAAGTAGTTGCGGAAATTAATTGACTGAAAGATAGAATACAAAACTGAAATAAAATACACAAGGATTGTTTCTGGATGTTCGGAGATTTCAATTACTCCTACGTCACCCCTTCTATCTCAAGGATAGGATTTCCACTAAAAGACTTTGATCGAATACAAGATTTGTACTAACCCACTTCAGTTTGGACCTATCACTGCCAAAAACTGAAACTCTTGGTATTACAAATGTTCTCAGTGCGTAACTGATCTTAGCACTATCGAATTTAACGATTATTACAAAGTGCTGCTGAGCTCAAATTGTAGCCTTGACTGCTACAAATAAATCAAGTAAGGGTGAGCTAAGATTTTGACAGAGTAACAGCAAGCTTTGAATAGAGTGATCTGTGTCTGTTTTCTTCTGCTTTTTCAGCTGTTCTTCTGTCATATTTATAAGCTTCCCTTCCAAAGGTAACTTGAGATATGTTTGAATCTTTGTATCCGTTGATTGCCACTTCATCATTCCTTGGGCATTGTATGCTTCATTTATTTTAATGCGGCGTCTTAATTGCTTTAGCCGAAATGCGTTGATCTAAGCTGTATTGATTGAAGTGCGGCGTTTCATATTCAGTTGCAATCTGCTATGTCTCTTTGTCGGTTGAATGTTCTTTCCCGAGACATGTTTAGTTGAAGGAAGCATACGGCTGAATATATCAATTGATCGGTTTCCAACTGATCAGTTTTCTTTGTTAGATCTGCTGATTTCAGTTGTTAACTCCAGTTGCTGAATATATTTGCGCGTATCAGTTGGTTGATTAGTTTGTCAAACTCTAGAATTTAGAGTTTGGTTCATATTATGTCAAACGCCGGAATTTCGTTTCCAACAACAACTGATCAATTTTCTTTATTAGATCTGCTGATTTCAGTTGTTAAGTCCAGTTGCTGAATATAATTGCGCGTATCAGTTTAGTGTAGCTCATAGGCCTATACACATGAGACCGTAGATGTGATTGAACAATTCCGTGGTTAGTGCAGCCTTTTGAGGTGAGCGCTGGGATTGTCATCTAGTCCGTTCTGTTGTGCCATCCTATTATATCGTATCAGCTGTATGAAGGCCGAGTCAGGGGTGTTATTCAGCACAGCTTGGAATACCTCGCATACTTGGCAGGGCGGTTTAGCTGCATGACGATGTAGCTCCCCTGTGTTGTTGCTCGAGAATTATTCCAGTTGTTATCGTACCGTTTGTTGGCTCCTATTATCTCGATTATTCGTTGAGCCTTTCATGCATTGCATATTACATTTTATTATATGATTATGCATTATTTATGCTTATTGTTGTTATTGTTGAACTGTTTCATACCAGAATCCTAACCTCAGTTGTTTACTGGGGGGGCTGCTGTGGTTGCTATTGGGCACCATGGTAGATCTCCTGAGTCGTTTTGCAGCATCAGGCCGAGGTTCCGCCAGTGGAGCTCGGGATTGAGGTTGGATTGCTTGGTTCTGTTCAGTGGAGTCTCCCAGTTAGTCTATATGTATGTCTTGAGTTTGTTTCAGTCTTGTATTGTATTTTATTTGTCGGGGAGATGCCCCGTGTATCTGTAGTGATATTTGGTTGTTCTTGTTATGTTCTCAGGCGACTCTGTGATTTTAATGATCTGGCGAGTATTTGGTAAGTTTTAAATTCTGTTTAGTCTTGGCCAGTGCGGCTATAGATTGTTGACTTTGGTTTTGTTTTAATGACTCTAGTTGGAGTATATTTTGATATAAAATACTGCTTGAGTTTTCGGGATGTCCTACTTACGGGGAGGTCATGCCGAAATTTTTTCTAGGCCCTGAGGTCCGTTTTAAAGTATTTTAAAACCTTTTCTGCTGCAGTTTTAAATTAAACCATTATTGTTTGATCATTTATTGTTGTTAAAGTAAATGGGCCTCACAACAGAGGTTTGATATAAAGACTTATCCTCGAGGTAGAGTTCCCCGTCTATCTACTTTGACGATTCAGTCCTCTTTTCTAGACCGTATTCGCAGTGGTCAGCCAGCAGATGAGCAGTTGGCAATGTGGAAGCAGAGAGATGAGGTCAAGGGCAGTATCTTGTATACAGTTAGCGACGGTATTGTGAGATATCGAGGCAGAATGTGGGTTCCTAGCAGCGATTCTATTCGAGCAGATATTTTATCAGAGGCCCACATGTCGCCGTACTCTATTCATCCTGGGAGTACGAAGATGTACAAAGATCTGCAGTTGTTGTATTGGTGGCCCGGAATGAAGAAGGATATCAGACGTTTTGTATCCGAGTGTCTGACGTGTCAGCTAGTGAAGGCGGAGCATCAGAGACCAGCAACTCTGCTCAAGCCTCTTCTTATTCCCGAGTGGAAGTGGGAGAATATTACCATGAACTTCGTAGTCGGTTTGCCGAAGTCAGCCAGATGATCAAATGCTATCTGGGTAATTGTTGATCGTCTTACCAAGTCAGCGCACTTCTTGCCTATTAAGACAACTTTCACCATGATTCAGTATGCAGAGTTGTATATTCAGGAGATAGTCCGACTTCATGGTATTCCTATTTCTATCGTGTCTGACCGAGATCCTAGATTCACTTCCTCATTTTGGAAGAGTTTGCATTCGACTATAGGTACGAAGTTGTTGTTTAGCACAGCTTTCCACCCTCAAACAGATGGGCAGTCAGAGAGAGTTATCCAGAGTTTGGAAGATCTTCTCCGTGCTTGTGTTACGGATTTCTCAAGGAGTTGGGATTCGAAGCTGCCATTGGTAGAGTTCACCTATAACAACAGTTTTCAGTCGTCTATAGGTATGGCTCCGTATGAAGCACTGTATGGTCGCAAGTGCAGATCGCCTATTCACTGGGATGAAGTAGGGGAGAGAGCAGAATTGGGTCCGGAGATTATTCAACAGACTGTCGATGTAGAATTCAAGATCCGTGATAGGATGAGGACAGCTCAGAGTCGACAGAACAGTTATGCGGATCAGCGGAGGGGAGATCTAGAGTTTTCCGTCGGCGACCATGTTTTCATGAAGGTGGCACCTATGAAAGGTGTCATGCAGTTTGGGAAGAAAGGGAAGCTTATTCTGAGATTCATCGGACCATTTGAGATCCTCGACAGGGTTGAAACGTTAGCTTATCGTGTTGCTCTTCCGCGCCGTGTCGTCGTAATCAATTTGTTTTCATTTCAAACAAATCCAAGGCATGTTTATACCATTTTTTTACTCTTCAATCAAGTCATATTATTATTTTAAAACATTTCATGTGCATAATTTAAAAGGCAAAAACCGAAATTATGTCAAGCCATTTTCGAAAATGTAGTGCAGAATTTTTCGGTTTCACCCTATGCCCTCACGGTTTGGTTGTTTTTGTTGATTTAAAGATTTGTTCGATTCCTAGGCTCCCAAGGCTGCTTTTAGACATAAACTAGGATGTGTTAGGGAGGTGCTGGTCCATCGGTTTGAGTCCCTTCGCCACAAGCAAGACGAAATGGACAGCAACTCCCATAGTGCAGTTTTTGTGTTTCGATTTCTTGTTTTTCTTACCTAAGGTGTGGGTTCTGATTTTTGCTGCCCTAGGGGCTGTAGCCATGGTTATAATCCCTCCTTGGTATGTCTAGGACGTGACCAAGATGCCCTTTAATGGCTTGGTTCACGGTCCCATCGGTTTTAAAAACAAAACAAGAACAGCGCCCCATCGGTATTCATTTTTCTGGTTTTGATTGTGTGTTGAGTTTTGAATTTATGGTGTCAAGTGGGTTGTGGTTGGCTTCTAGCCCTTAGCCATGACTCATGCAACACCTAGCATGTCTAGCATGGACCATGGTTAACCTCATAGCCATTGGATCCTTCATTTGACAGCAAAACATGTTACACCCCCACGGTTCAGCATGTGTTCTCGGGTGGGGCTTCGGGTTTGTCGTAGGTGTTGGCTTGAATTGTGGTTGGCCTAGGGCCCTTAGCCATGGTTCAAACCATAGCTTAGGATGTTGGTAAGAGGCTCTGGTTGGTGGTTCAAACCCCAATGGCCGATAGTCTCGAAACGAAGCGGCGAAAGCTCAATAGCTGCTGCTGTATTTTATTTGACAGCAGGTTTGGCTTCAGTTCAGAGGTGTGTTTCGAGTTCTTAGTTGGCTTTTAGCCTATGGCCTTAGACTGGACAGTACCGTATTGATTAAGGAAGGTCATGTTTTTGGCCATTTGAGATTTGGTTAAGTTTAAAGGTCGTACGAGAATTTACGGTGCAAGGTGCCAAAGTGACTCTCGAAAGAGCGTTTCATGATTTTGGCTTCGATGCACAATTTTCGTGTATTACAGCCCTATGGTCATGTTTTCCAGTATTTTAAGAGTATTTTAATCATGGCTAAACAATGGTTTGATATTGGTTCGGGTTGGTACGAAGCCATGATTGAATACTAAGTTCAGTGGGCGTAATTGTCCCCTTTTTGGGTTCAATTACGAGGTTTTGGTCAAGTTAAGTTTAGTTGCATGTTCTCATGTTAGGATTAAGATGCATTGAGCCTGGGAATGATCCAACTCAATAGGTAAAATAAGACAGGAATTTAATTATATTACGTGCATAAAATATAAAAGTTACTTTTTGAGATTGCAGCTTATGGGATTATTACTTCACCCGGTGACCACTGACCGGTTCAGTTCATGTTCATTTATGGGTACAGATATCCAGTCCAAGGGTTGTGATGATCTCTACCGCCCAGTATACTATGGTTTAGTCTGATCAGACGATTCAGTTCTTGTTATGGGCCACTTGCGTAGAACATATTCTCAACAGAAAACTATGATATGCTATTTCATGACAGGGCTCTATCGAGCAAACATTTCACTTACAATTTTCAGTTCAATTATGTACGTATTTATAATTATTCATGACAAGATATTTTCCCGTTACGCCATACTCATGATATTTTTAATTTGCATGCGATTTTATGATTATTACTTGTTATTTACGATATATGCATACTGAGTCTTTAGACTCACTAGACTTGATTGTTGTAAGTACTGATGAGGTCGGGGCCGAGGACGAGGACCGGTGAGCTAGCTTGGGTCGGCAGTAGTAGGAACCCGAGGACCTCATTTTCAGCACTTACTATTTTCATTCCAAACTCAGTTTTTATTTTGTCGAATTATTTTAAGTTGTTATTCTGAAAACATTATTTACTTCCGCTGCTACTTTAAACATTGGATCTTGTTATCAGTATATTTTATGAATGAGGCATTTTATTTATTTAAAGAGAAAATTTTAAATTTTTCCGCAAATTTACAAATACGAAATACGGGCCTCGACAGCTGGTATCAGAGCCTATGTTCTTGTAAAGGGTTGTACTACTACTGACCTCGAGAAGCTCACGAAGTCACGTCTTCGGTATGTAAGTTTTACGTTTACGCATTTCGTTTAAAGCATAAAATATTTTATCAGCATGTTTACATGAAATGTTTATTGTCAAAATTATGATTATGCAATATTTATTTAAATTTAAAGAAATAATAGAAATTATGCATGTTGGTTACGTATGGGTTATATGTATGGAACAGTATGCCTCCTAGATGCTGTCTTGAGCGCATGAGAGATGATGAGCCTCGCCAGGAGGAAGGTGAGAATTAAAGGCATGACAGAAATGCACCTCCACCTCCACCGGACATGAATGCCCAGATGCTAGCTGGGATGACTAGATTCTTCGCATAGTTTGCGGGGAATAATATTGTGGCAGCCAAGCCGACGGGGCCTGAGGCTACCTACGAGCGATTCATGAAGATGAGAGCGAAGGAGTTCTCAGGGACGTCAGATCCCATGAATGCCGAGGGCTGGATCAAGTCCCTCGAGGTTATTTTCGAGTTCATGGAGCTGATAGATGAAGATAGGGTTCGTTGTGCAACCTACCTATTTGGAGGAGACGCCCGCTTATGGTGGGAAGGAGCATCCGTAGCCTTGAACTTGGCTACTCTGAGCTAGACGCACTTCACGGAGGTATTCTACTATAAATATTTTACTGACGAGGTGTGTTCCAGGTTGACCAGGGAGTTCATGACCCCGAGGCAGGGAGATATGACTGTTACGGTGTTTATCCGTAAGTTTGAGAGGGGTTGCCATTTCGTGCCCCTGATTGCGAACGATGCCGATGCCAAGCTGAGGCACTTTCTGGATGGCTTACGGCCGATCTTGCGCCGTGAAGTTAGGGTGGCAGGCCCTAATACCTTTGAAGTCGCTGTTTCCAGAGATCTTGCTGCAGAGCAAGATCAGATTGACATTGAGAGGGATCGCCAGGGCAAGCGACCAGCCCAAATACCGCACTGCCCTCCTCCTCAGCAGCAGCATCAGCATAAGAGGCATTTCCACGGTCCACCCAGGAACAGAGGACAGCAAATGCAGGGACGTTTAGTCTCAAGGGCCCAGGAGTATCCAGTCTTTGCCAAGTGCTCACGCCGCCACGTCGGAGTTTGTATGTATGGCTCAGGGAAGTGCTACAAGTGTGGTAGTCCGGACCACCTACTGAAGAATTGCCCTCAGGGGAGGCTGCCTACTCAAGGCAGAGTTTTTGCTCTCCATGCAGCGGAGACGAACCCGGAGACCATGCTCATGACAGGTATCTTAAAGCTTTAAGTTTGTATTTGAATTTTGATGTTTTAGGAGTCTGGGTTAAGATTTTTAACTTAGAATTGCGATAGGATTGCATGCTCTAATCAGTGTTCTTTCGGGAATTTAGGTTACGAGAACTTTGACCTTCGCCTGTCTATAAGTTTAGTTCTTGTAATTATTGGGTTCAGCTTGATGTTCCAACCTTTCAGGGAGAATTTTTATAGCTGGCTCAGCTACGAAAGCCTTGATAGATTCAGGAGCTGCTCACTCGTTTATTTCGGAGATCTTTGCTAATTTCCTCCAGATCAAGACCGTTGGGCTAGATGTGGCGTATTCAGTAGTATTGCCGTCTGGGGAGGAGACGACAGCTACTAATGTGATCCGAGACATAGACCTCGAGCTTCATGGCAATCTTGTTTATGCGGATCTGATCGTACTGCCGATGCCAGAGTTTGACATCATTCTGGGTATGGACTGGCTATTAAGGAACAGAGTTTTGATCGACTTCCAGCGGAGATCCGTTCTAGTCCAACCGCCTGGGATGGCGCAGTTCTTATTCGAGCCAGACAGGTTGAAACGTCCTGCCCTTTTTATTCCTTTAAAAGTACTAGAAAATTTTTTTTTTCGTCTATGATTTTCGGCCTTTACAAAAATATTTTTTTATAAAATATTTTTCTCTTTAAAATAAAACATCAACCAACTAGCATTTTTAGAAATCAATGAAATAGTCATAAAAATGAAATCGTCTACTGTTTTACCAATCCTAAAAAGCAATAATTTGAAAAGAATAGCTCATACTAAACCTCTCAAAAATCTCTCAAAAAGCATAAATAACTAGTCTTAAAATCTTTAATTATAAATCATGATTCATAAGTCATAAGTGAGGAAATAAGTAAAAGCGCTGGTCCTCGGGTTGTGTGCACCTTCAGTCCAGTCAGATCATCCGTCAAGACCTCCCTCAAACTCACCTGCATCCATCACACTTAGTGAGTCTAAAGACTCAACACACCTTAATCTTTATAACAAATAATACGTATAAAACCACATGCAACAGTGAAAATACTTTTAGGTAAAAATAACATTTTATGACATGCATAAATAAATCTTACTCTTTTTCATTTTTTCCTTATCATGACATAAAACATTTTAACATATCATAAATATTTTCCTTTTCCCTTTTTCCTTTTCCTTTTCTTTTTCCTTTGTTGAATTCAGATCGTTAATTGTTACTTTCCTGATCATGATCATAAGAGTCGATGGATCCATCTACATGTAACCACAGTACTGGGCGGCGGGGACATCAGCAACACTCTCACCGGTAAACTGAGCCTTGGCCTATCATGATTCGAATAGAAATACGATCGTCGGGGTTCTCTCTGGGGCCTTTTCCCATAAATGGGCTCCTTCTGGGGAATCTTCCCCTCACGACATTCCCATTCTTACCGTTACCACAAATCCGTTACCACATAACCGTTACCACATATTCGCAATGATGTAAACACGATCGTCGGGCTCCCACTGGATCATGACCCTCACGATATCCCCACCATTAACGAATTAGTCACAATCAATTCACTTCTTTCAACATTTTTCATGCTCTTTACTTTAGAAAAATCATGAATAGCCTTTACATTTTTTTCCTTTTTGAAACCAAGCATGCAACATGTATTTTTAAATGTCTTCTTAAATCATAAAAATTCCATGGACATTTAAAAATCATAATTAAATCATGAACATATCATATACATTTAAAAATAACCAAAATATGAATAAAATAGCATTTAGGGCACTGCCATGACGTTTACTAATTTTTCAGTGTAAAAAGACCGTTTTACCCCTGTACTCGACATTTTTTCAATTTGACGTTTTCTTGATTTCATGACTCTAACATGTCCCAAATAATTATTTAAGCCTAAATTAATTTTCCCATAATTTTATTTAGCATAAATATTAGACTTTTTCATTTATCATTAATTAATTGTCTTGACGGTGTTTTAATCCCGAAAAATCCCAAACTTTAATATAAAATTCCTAAATTCTAAATTTAGTCTTTTTATATTATTTTAGCCCTTATGGACCACGGCTCGACCCCCGTGAGCTGTTTTCAAATTTTTCTTTATTTAAAAACCCTAATTGACACCTAAACTTCGACCCCGAGCCAACTTTCGATTTTCACGAGTTACCCCCGAACCATGTTGGACCAAAACTTGACCAACATCCTAAATTAACCTACTGAGCCCTTAAACCACTAAGGAACCAACCCAAACAACAAAAACGAGCCCTTTCTTCCTTACCCCTAAGCTGGCCGAGAGTTGCACCTAGACTAGGACTCTTGTTTTGCTTCTAGGACTCTTCCCCACGCACCCAACCACTGAACCCACCTACTGCACACCCTCTAAGGACCCTAGTGAGACAGACTTGACCCCATGAACCAGCCCCCTAGCTTGAAACCAAAGCCCCGCGCCAGCAACAAGCAAGGCCGAGACTCCTAAGGTGCATGGACTCTACGTTTTTGATTGCTAGGTTCCAGCCGACGCACCAGCCCCTGAACCAACATGCTGAGCACCCTCCTAGGACCCTTAACTCTTGACCTAGCCCATCCCAAGCCCCATACACCAGACCCTGGCTCCCTGCGTGCTGCTGCAATAAAGCCGCACAGCATGCACTTCTCGGATGGGAGTCCTAGTGTGGCTAGGACTCCTTCCCCAGCCCTTATCTCGAGTCCTAGCATGGCTAGGACTCTTCTCTCGACTCACACCCATCCCTGGCTAGCTGACCCCACGCCAAGGCCCTACCAGCCCCTTCACGTGAAAGCCGAACCCCTTTTGTACCCCATGACAGAGACGTTTCTCACATGGTTCATCTTTCCTCGGCTGTGATGTGGTTTAGGCGTATGTGTGTGACTCTAAAACAGGTGTAAACCTCTCTTGATCTTACCTTATGTCATGGCAGCCCCTTAACCAAACAATATACAAGTTATTGGATTCAAAAATCATGTTTTCTCATGTATACATGCCATAACCCGAAAATTCTCAAAAATATTTCATGTTCTTCATGCATACAATAATTCAAACAATAATACGATATGATGGATGAGAAAAAGGAGATGTATGGCGTGCCTTTGCGTTATTTACGCACGAATATACGTTGTCGACGAAAACGGAGTGAAACCTAGGCTTGTATGTGTAGTGCCGTGTGTGTGGTGTCTTGGGACAGAGTTTGTGACTTTTAAAAGTGGGTGGCTGATTGTTTAATGCTAGGAGTGTAGGGTTTTGGGTGATTAAAAACTTTTAAATAGCTAATTAATTTGCTAATCAAGCTAGGCCTATTAAGCCACTTAAATTAAGCCCATTAGTCTCAAATAGGATTTAATTAAATCATAAAAGTGGTTTGATAAAAATAGGTTGGTGAATTTAATAGCCGGGTTACTTAAAAGTTCATATTTTTGATGAAAAACTGACTACGATAAAAATTACGTCCCGGCGTATATAATCACCTCAAAACTCTCTATTTTCAGAAATACTAAAAAAAACAATAACCATATTTTAAATAATTAAAAATAATTATTTAATAAAAATATTTTCTATTTTTCAGCCCTCGGTCCCCGTTCCTCGATCGTCACTTGAACATTCCTTAAAAATACAATTTTATGCATGATGATAATAAAATCATACTTAACATGTAAACATGTATGTCACATAATTAAATGGTAATTAAAATCAGTCATTTACATCTTTTTCATTATTTCCTAGATTCGCATGCAGTTGGATTACGTCGTCTTAATTTTGGACCTTACACAGGTACTTTCCTTTACCGCGCATTATACCTTAAGTCCAGGCTAGGAAGCTCATGCATAGAGGGTGTCGGGCGTTCTTAGCGACTTTTGTATCCGTTCTCGAGGCACCCAGTCAGTCAGCTTCCGATGTCCCTATTGTTAGGGATTTTCTAGAAGTTTTTCCTGAGGACGTCTCTGATATGCCACCCGAGCGAGAGGTGGAGTTTTCTATTGAGCTTATGCCAGGTACGGTACCGATCTCGAAAGCACCGTACCGATTAGCACCGACAGAGATGGCAGAACTGAAGAAGCAGATCCAGGAACTTCTTGACAAGGAGTTCATTCGCCCGAGTTTTTCTCCATAGGGCTCGCCAGTCTTGTTTGTGAAGAAGAAGGATGGTCCGATGAGGCTCTATATTGATTACCGGGAGTTGAACAGGGTTACAGTGAAAAACAAGTACCCACTTCCACGGATTGAAGATTTATTTGATCAGTTACAGGGAGCTTCAGTATTCTCAAAGATCGATCTGCGTTCCGGTTATCACCAGTTGAGGGTGAAAGAAGCCGATGTTCTCAAGACTGCTTTCAGGACTCGTTACGGCCACTTCGAGTTCCTTGTGATGTCATTCGTTTTGACGAATGCGCCAGCGATCCTCATGGATCTCATGAATCGCGTATTTCAGCCGTATCTTGTCCAGTTCGTGATAGTATTTATAGACGACATTCTCGTCTACTCAAAGAATCATGAGGAGCACGGCAGATATCTGACCGCAGTGTTGCAGACCTTACAGAAGCATAAGCTATTCGCGAAGTTCGGTAAATGCGAATTCTGGTTAGAGAAGGTGGCGTTTTTAGGCCACATTGTTTCTAGCAGTGGTATTGAGGTAGACCCAGCGAAAGTTGCAGCAGTCAGAGATTGGATTGCGCCGCAGAATGCATCAGAGATCCGTAGTTTCCTTGGGCTAGCAGGATATTATCGAAAATTTATTCAGGTATTCTCTTCCATTGCAGTTCCACTCACATCATTTACAAAGAAGAATGTTAAATTTGTGTGGAGCGATGAGTGTCAGAAGAGCTTCGATACTTTGAAGCAAGCTCTTATCTCAGCACCAGTTTTGGCCATGCCGTCAGGGCCCGAAGATTTTGTGTTGTATACCGATGCTTTGAAGCTCGGTTTTGGCGCAGTGTTGATGCAGCATGGGAAGGTGATAGCATATGCCTCTCGTCAGTTGAAGACCCATGAGAAGAACTACCCTACCCACGATCTAGAGTTGGCAGCCGTAGTCTTTACCGATCATAAGAGCCTCAAGTACTTCTTTACGCAGAAAGAGCTTAATATGCATAAGAGGCGTTGGTTGGAGCTAGTGAAGGACTATGACTGTGACATTAGCTACCGTCCGGGCAAAGCTAATGTAGTTGCGGATGCATTGAGCAGGAAAGTCGCAGTGATGGCTCATTTGACGATTCAGAGACCTCTTCAGTCTGAGATGCAGAGGTTTGATCTAGAGACTTATCCTCGGGGTAGAGTTCCCCATCTATCTACTTTGACGATTCAGTCCTCTCTTCTAGACCGTATTCGCAGTGGTCAGCCAGCAGATGAGCAGTTGGCAAAGTGGAAGCAGAGAGATGAGGCCAAGGGCAGTATCTTTTATATAGTTAGCGACGGTATTGTGAGATATCGAGGCAGAATGTGGGTTCCTATCAGCGATTCTATTCGATCTGATATTTTATCAGAGTCCCACATGTCTCCGTACTCAATTCATCCTTGGAGTACGAAGATGTACAAAGATCTGCAGTTGTTGTATTGGTGGCCCGTAATGAAGAAGGATATCAGACGTTTTGTATCCGAGTGTCTGACATGTCAGCTAGTGCAGGCGGAGCATCAGAGACCAGCAGGTCTGCTCAAGCCTCTTCCTATTCTCGAGTGGAAGTGGGAGAATGTTACCATGGACTTCGTAGTCGGTTTGCCGAAGTCAGCCAGAGGATCAAATGCTATATGAGTAATTGTTGATCGTCTTACCAAGTCAGCGCACTTCTTGCCTATTAAGACGACTCTCACCATGATTCAGTATGCAGAGTTGTATATCCGGGAGATAGTCTGACTTCATGGTATTCCCGTTTCTATCGTGTCTGACCGAGATCCTAGATTCACTTCCTCATTTTGGAAGAGTTTGCATTCGACTATAGGTACGAAGTTGTTGTTTAGCATAGCTTTCCACCCTCAGACAGATGGACAGTCAGAGAGAGTTATCCAGATTTTGGAAGATCTTCTCCGTGCTTGTGTTATCGATTTCTCAAGAAGTTGGGAGTCGAAGCTGCCATTGGTAGAGTTCACCTATAACAACGGTTTTAAGTCGTCTATAGGTATCGCTCCGTATGAAGCATTGTGTTGTCACTTTGATTGTTGCACTCCCAAGAGCAGGTTGTCCACAAGTAGTATTATTCGGTGAGTCCGATATCGTATCCACAGGGAAGCTAAGTTAATTACAAGTCCACTACAATGTCTTTTTGTTTTGTTTTTGTTTTTGTTTCTTTTTAATTTTAATTGTTTGACTCTTTAATGGGTAAATTTTAATTGTTCCAATTTTAATTTAAGTAGTTGAGATTAAAGGATCCACTCTTGGTATTTTAATAAAGTTAACATTAACGAACAATATTGGAATCCACTTAATAAAATGATTGCAATATATTAAATAATCAAATTTATATTATGTTATAAATTATTATGTTATAAGTATATAATATATACCAAAACTTATAAATGTGGTCAAGTATTTATTGTGCTATATATATTTGTAAACACTAAATTAAGGTTCCCACTTTAAATGGTTGGTAATACCAAACTAACATTTAAATGGTTCCAAGAATTTAGTGTAACATATAGCAACAATAAATCAAAACTCCCACTTATAAGTAGGGTATAAAAATGCTTAAAGAAATAAATATAACATAAACATTAAATAATGATTAAATAATATAAAACATAGATTCTTACCTTTTAACAACCTTATTATCACGCCAAGAGTTTCACATTATCATCTCAACTTTAAGAAGTTAGTTATTCATTATTCAAAGTGTAAAACTTTGAATATGAAATTAACATGCTAATTGTATTTAAATGAAGAAATAAAGGAAAAATATAGAGAGAAATATTATGAACTCAAAGGTTTGTTAATAGAATGAGGGATATCCCAATACATTACAATGCACCCCTATTTATAGCCAAATTTGGGGAGACAACCACAAATAAAATATTATTTTTTTACACATAAGTCTTCATTGGTGTTCCAAGATATTATATTATATTACACATCACTTTTGAAAATCTTCTTCTCCGAATTTGCTTCTTCACATAAAAAGAAACATGTGGATAATTGAGTTGTCTAGTTGTGGTATTTTTTTCAAACCATTTGACCAAGTAATTTGAGAGATATGGTCAAAATACTAGAGCATGGTAAAACTGCCACTCCTTTGGTAACTTTATTTGTTGCTTAATTTGATCCCAATTGTGAGAGGATTTTTATCTCATGCTTGTCAACAATATTGTAGATATTATAATCAACTTTCTACAGGTCCAAGAATCATCTTAATCCCATTTGCAACGCCAAGTTTATTCTTGTTTTATCGAACCTGTAAAAAATAGTAAAAACTTGTAATTACACAACAACTTATATTTTATACAATTTATTATAAAACATATAATATTTAAACATTTAATAAAACAAAAACTATATAATTATATTATAAAACATTTAATTAATGTACAATTTTTATGTTTATCACACCTCCCAACCAGCTTATTGCTAGTCCCTAGCAATTTAAGCGTTAATAGCAATACAAAACATATTGATTAATTTAAATAGAAATGTAATCAAAACTATCTAAGTGTTTAAATTAAATTTGAAAACTGTCAAAGTTATATCAAGATCATCATAATTATAATTTATGAAATAATTTGAGATGATCAATTCAAAGCTTATTTCAGGTAGTTAAATGTACACGGCCTTCAGAAATTCCTAGTAAGAGTCTCAACTCCATATCCTCACAGGTTAATAAATGTTTCAATTTATGGCAACGATTTCTCTCATGGAGTTGGAATACAGATAAATGCTCAGAAAAATGGTTTACAGAATGCAGACAGACAAACGAGCCAAACTAATCAAAAGATAGAAAATCCATTGATTCAAAATCTAGTTGTTCTTATTATATATTTTTTCCTTATTTTTTTTTTCATAACATCATGGAATCAGACTAAGTTTATGCTTCTTGACCACATATTTATTTAATTTGTACAATAAATTTCTCTCTTTCTTTCTTTTTTCTTTTTTTTTTTTATGAGAGATATATGGGTCGTAGCATATAACTTAAAAATTACATAGATCTTCAATATCTTTCTTTTTGTATTTTTCTCCTTTTTTTTCAGGAAATATAATTTTTTTTTCAAAATAAGAACTCAAGATCTAAACAATAGATAGTCTCTCTCATGATCAATAAAGGCTCGAAAGCTGTTTTCTCAGTCCTCTCCACTCACTCACAAAATATGTGTGAGTTTAAAATTTTAGGCACTCTTATAAGGTATATCTTGGGCCATATACTTTAATACCTGATTTTATCACAATGGTTAATCACTCAAAAAGATTTCATAAATCATATTTTTATATTGATCAGAATATTAAAATTGACTTTTTTTTTCAAATAAAAATTTAAACATTCTTAAATAGATTAATGCATGTTCTAATTTAAATCTTTCAAACATGTAATGTATGACATTTTTGCAAAAATTACTAAGATACAAACAATAAACATGATTTTATTTTAAAAGAATATATATATTTTTTTTTTTTTTTTTTTTTAAAATTTTTTTTATAAGTTTGTTCTCCCCCCAATCAGAATATGACATTGTCCCTAATGTCAAAATAACTATTAATAAAGAGTACATAATGAAAGAGATATCACCTGGAATTTTATTGAAGATAACAAACTGAAACAAACGCAAACCAATCCACGACTTTTGAATCAATGATCCAACTTCCTTTTCTTATTGCTTGATTGCGACCAATTGATCTTTGTTATCATCGGATCAGGCTTATGAACAAAAGCTTCCAAATTATCAATTAATTGGTCGGCAGTCGAAGCAGAGATGAGCATCCTTCGTGAATTTTCTGAAATGAAATTCTGTTCCACAGCTTTATCAAGAAATGTCAACAAACTGTCATAATAATTATTGATATTCAACAAGCCCACAGGTTTATTATGGATATTAAGTTGTGCCCAAGAAACAGTGTGAAAAATTTCTTCTAATGTACCAAAACCACCTGGTAGTGCGATAAAAGCATCAGAATTTTCAATCATTTTTGTGATTCTTTCATACATAGAAGAAACTTTTAATTCCTCACCAATCGTAACACCTGTAATATTTCCTTCAGCTAAAGCTGTAGGAATAATACCCAAAACCTGACTACCTCCAAGATGAGCAGATGTTGAAACAGATCCCATTAACCCAATATTACCTCCCCCATATACCAAGTGAATTTTTCTCTCAGCCAATATCTTTCCAAGATTATTCGCTGCTTCTACAAACACTTCATTTTTTCCAGGACTCGACCCACAAAATACACAAATATTTTTCAATGATTGTGCAGAGGTTCCAGCCATGTTTTTTTACTTTCTTTTTTTTTTTTCTGCGAAAATAGAGAGAAAGATGAGAGATTTTATAGGGGTAATATGTTATCAGGACAAAACTATGGGTCACAGTTGTAAACAGAATAAACAGTAAAAACAATAATGACACACATGCATGTAAACAGTAGTGTGATTGTGGCTCACAATTTTCCTCTGGTTTTACGTCCAGAAACGGCTTCAACGCCTTCTATGAGTCGAGGATATGCTTCCCATCCAATTTTCTTATAAATTGGCAAACAGGGTCTTTTTTAGTCGGATTCCCAAGACTATGACGCTCATCTTGGAATTGTTTCCATAAACGGAGAAGTTCAATATGCACATGTCCACTAGAATGCGTCTCAAGAGTCAATAAGATGTTATCTAAAGACTCCTTACTCAGCCCATTCTTAATGAAACCAATTTTATCTTCTCTGTTATTGGAAACACATCCCAAAGATCTGCATCGTTTGTCACAAGTCCATCTTGCACACTTATGACAAACCCCTAAACTTTTGGCCCTTCGTTTTTTCGCATAAGTGCTTTTTCCTAATCCAGGCAAATACCGAATGAGCAATGATTGTGGAACTTCTCCTCCTAATCGGACCTTAGCTTCTATTACAAGACGAATATCTTCTGAAATTCCTTTTTGCATTAGCAATCTCAATCTTTCACACCTTCCTGCATAAATTTTTCTTAGAACATTTTCAGAAACAGAGGGAAAATATTTACAAATTTTTGAGAGAATTTCATCCATTTTGAAAAGAAAAGAAATGATTTTTTTTATTTTTGTATCAGCAATTATGGGAAACTGATTAAACCGACTATGAGAGTCACGGAGTACCGTTATCCGCCATTTAACCGGGAAAATAAAAAGATTAAGGAAACCTGAAATAAAAACAAACAAAATTAAATGCAACACAAAAAAAATCAAGGATCGGAAAGGGAAATAAACTCTTCTTGAAAAATTTCATTTTCTAAAAATGGTTTAAGCCTTTGTCCATTTACTTTAAAAACATCACCATTTTTAGGATTTTCAATATCCACAGCTCCATAAGTATACACATGCTTTACAACATATGGGCCTGTCCATCTTGATCGTAATTTTCCTGGGAATATGTGAAGTCGAGAATTATAAAGCAAAACTTTTTTACCAATCTCAAAAGATTTTCTAAGAATTGTTTTATCATGAAATGATTTGATTTTTGCTTTATAAATCCTTGAATTCTCATACGCGTCATTTCTGAGTTCATCAAGTTCATTAAGTTGCAATTTACGCAATTTGTTGGCATCATCCATGCTTGAATTTAAAGTTTTGATCGCCCAATAAGCTTTATGTTCCAATTCCACAGGCAAATGACAATGTTTTCCGTAAACCAACCTATAGGGAGACATATTCAATGATGTTTTAAAAGCTGTTCGATATGCCCAAAGTGCATCATTAAGTCGCAGAGACCAATCTTTTCTATTTGAGTTAACAGTTTTTTCCAAAATTTGCTTTATCTCCCTATTAGCTAATTCAACTTGTCCATTTGTTTGAGGATGATAAGGAGTAGTTACTTTGTGAGTAATACCATATTTTTTCATTAATGAAGCAAATGGTTTATTAACAAAGTGAGTTCCCCCATCACTTATCATGGCTCGAGGAATTCCAAATCTACTAAAAATATTTTCTTTTAAAAATTTGATGACGATTTTATGATCATTTGTTCGACATGGAATTGCCTCTATCCATTTGGAAACATAATCAACTGCAACTAAAATATACAAGTATCCAAACGACGGTGGAAAAGGTCCCATAAAATCTATTCCCCAACAATCAAAGATTTCAATTTCAATAATAGGATTCAAAGGCATCATGTTTCTTTTTGAAATCGCACCCAATTTTTGACAATTTTCACAGATCTTGCAGATTTCGTGGGTGTCTTTAAACAAAGTGGGCCAATAAAATCCACACTGCAAGATTTTTGCAGCTGTTTTCTTTGAAGAAAAATGTCCTCCGCATGCTTCTGAATGACAAAATTTAATGACACTACTTACCTCATTGTCGGGTATGCAACGTCGAAAAATTTGATCCGGACAATACTTGAACAGATACGGATCATCCCAATAAAAGTTTTTTACCTCATTCAAAAATTTTCTTTTATCTTGAGAACTCCATTGCGGTGGCATTTTTCCTGTCACAAGAAAATTTACTATGTTAGCAAACCAAGGTGTAGTAGTAACTGAAAATAGATGTTCATCAGGAAAATTATCGTTAATTGGTGTCATTTCACAAGATGATCCTGTTACTAGTCTCGATAAATGATCGGCTACGACATTCTCGGTTCCTTTTTTATCTTTGATCACAATGTCAAATTCTTGGAGCAACAAAATCCATCGTATCAGTCGTGGCTTTGCATCCTGTTTGGTCAACAAATATCTAATAGCAGAATGATCAGTAAACACGATAGTTGTTGATCCAATCAAATAAGAACGAAATTTATCTAATGCAAATATTACAGCAAGTAGTTCTTTTTCAGTTGTGGAGTAATTCATTTGAGCATTGTTTAAAGTTCTACTTGCATAATATATCACATAAGGCTTACCGTTTCTTCTTTGACCCAATACTGCACCGACTGCATAATCACTCGCATCGCACATGATTTCAAATGGTAAAGACCAATCAGGAGGTTGCATGATAGGAGCTGATGTTAAATGTCGAATGATTTTATCAAAAGCATTTTGACATTCTTGAGTCCACTCAAATGCACTGTCTTTTGTTAAGAGGTTACAAATGGGTTTAGAGATTAAACTAAAGTCCTTTATAAACCTCCTATAAAATCCAGCATGTCCCAAAAATGAGCGAATTTCTTTAATGGTTTTTGGAGGGGGTAAATTGGCAATGACATCAACTTTTGCTTTATCAACTTCAATTCCATGAGATGACACGACATGTCCCAAAACAATTCCAGAAGTAATCATGTAATGACATTTTTCCCAATTTAAAATAAGACCTTTTTCCTCGCATCTTTTTAAAACTTTTTCCAAATTTTCAAGACAATTATCAAATGTATTCCCAAAGACAGTTAAATCATCCATGAAAATTTCCAAACAATTTTCAACCATGTCGCAAAAAATGCTTAGCATACATCTTTGAAATGTTGCTGGGGCATTGCATAATCCAAATGGCATCCTTCTAAATGCAAATGTTCCAAAAGGACATGTGAATGTAGTTTTATCTTGATCTTCGAGTGCAATGGGAATTTGATAATAACCTGAATATCCATCAAGAAAACAGTAGTATGGATGACCTGCTACTCTTTCTAAAATTTGATCCAAAAATGGTAATGGAAAATGATCTTTTCTAGTGGCGTCATTTAATTTTCTATAATCAATACACATCCGCCAACTAGATGGGACTCGACTTGTTAACAATTCACCTTTTTCATTTTTTATCACTGTGATGCCAGATTTTTTCGGAACTACTTGTGTTGGGCTTACCCACTTACTATCAGAAATAGGGTAGATAATCCCAACATCAAGTAGTTTGAGAACTTCATTTTTCACAACATCTTTCATGTGTGGATTTAATCTCCTTTGTGGTTGTTGAGATGTTTTTGCATTTTCTTCTAAGTGAATTTTGTGAGTGCAAATTAGTGGATTAATGCCCTTGAGATCTTTTAGTGTCCAACCAATTGCATTTTTATGTCTTTTAAGCATATCAACTAATTTACCTTCTTCATCACTTGCTAGTTTGGAAGAAATTACCACCGGATATGTTTCATCTTCTCCAAGAAATGCATACTTCAATTCTTCTGGCAAGGGTTTTAACTCCAATATGGGTGGTTCGTCTTTGTTCTCATATTTTGCATCAAATTCTTTCTCTGATCCTGGTAACGAGTGATACCTGATAAAATCATCAAGATCAATTTCAATATTTTCTTTAACAGTTTCAATTGAACAAATATCTAATTGATCACGAGTACTCCCTTCTTGAATGTTTTCTTCCACAAGAGTTTCAATAAGATTTTCATCTTCACTTTCATCTCCTTTGTCATGTGGTTGCTTACAAAGATTAAACACATTAAGCTCCAAGGTCATGTTACCAAATGACAACTTCATTATTCCATTCCTGCAATTTATAAGAGCATTAGAAGTTGCTAAAAATGGACGACCTAAAATTACAGGAATTGCATTACAAGCTTCGATAGGTTGTGTATCTAAAACTATGAAATCGACAGGATATACAAAGTTATCAACTTGGACCAACACGTCTTCTACCATACCTCTTGGCACTTTAACAGATCTATCAGCAAGTAAAAGTGTTACCGAAGTAGGTTTTAACTCGCCTAGATTGAGTTCTTGATAAACTGAATATGGAAGTAAATTCACACTAGCTCCAAGGTCAAGCAAGGCTTTTTTAATCTTTCGTTCTCCAATAATACAAGAAATAGTAGGACAACCAGGGTCTTTGTATTTCAAAGCATTATTATTTTGAATGATTGCACTTACTTGTTCGGCTAAAAATGCTTTCTTTTTCACATTCAATTTTCTTTTCACAGTGCACAAGTCTTTCAAAAATTTGGCATATGATGGTACCTGTTTTATTGCATCTAATAAAGGAATATTAACTTTTACTTGTTTAAAAATATCATATATATCAGAATTCAAATTTGATTTTTTTGTATTTTTCAATGCATGAGGGAATGGTGGTGACACTGTCTGTTGAACCTCCTCTTCGCAAGTTATGGGTTCCACTTCCTTACCCTTTGGAGTTGATTTATCATCATCTTCACAAGGTTCAAGAATGGATTTTTCCACAACCTTACCACTTCGAAGGGTAATAACAGATTTTACCTGATCCATCGGTTGAGTTCCAGAAGTTCCAGTTTGTGAATGATGATCCTTGGGATTAGGCAGAGGTTGTGAAGGAAATTTACCTTTTTCATGAACATTAAGTGCAGATGCAAATTTAGCAAGAGTATCTTTCAAATCTGTCATGGTTTGAGCAGTTTGAGTATTGATAGACTCTTGCTTTGCAATGAAAGAATTCAATATATCTTCCAAATTCCTTTTAGGTGGAGGAACATAAGGTGCATAATTTTGAAAATTTTGTTGATTTTGGAAATGTGGTTGTGAAAATTGTGCAGCATTATCATTCCTCCAACTAAAATTTGGATGATTTCGCCAACCTGGATTGTAACTTTGAGAAAATGGTTCAAAATTTGGCCTTTTGAGATTGTTTAAAACATTGGCTTGTTCATGGAGACATTCTTTAAAAGAAGGCAAAGTGGGACAATCTTTTGTAGAATGATCACTTGTATCACAGATGTGACATGCAATTTCTTGAACAGATTTTAATTGACCATTCTTTTTCAATTCAAGTGCCTCAACTTTTCTTGCCAAAGAGGTAAATCTAGCTTGAAGATCATGTTCATCTTTGAGAGTGTACATACCTCCACCAGATGTAGGAGATTGAATCTTGTTTGATGGTTCGATTGTACCTATAGTGTCCCAATTTTGAGCATTTTCAGCTAATGAATCGAGATACTCAATTGCCTCATTTGGATCTTTATCTTCAAATGTTCCATTACACATAAATTCAACCATTTGCCTATCTTTAGGTGTTAAGCCTTCATAAAATTGAGAAACAACTCTCCAAATTTCAAAACCATGATGTGGACAAAGATTAAGCAATTCTTTATATCTATCCCAACACTGATAAAAAGTTTCTCCTTGTTTTTGAGTGAAAGTGATGATTTGCCTTTTGAAAGAATTTGTTCTATGAGATGGAAAAAACTTTTTCAAAAATTGTTGTTGCAATTCATCCCAAGTTCGAATGGATCCCGATCTAAGATTTTGTAGCCAAGTTTTAGCTTTATCTTTTAAAGAAAAAGGAAAAAGCTTAAGTCGAATGGTGTTCATGCTACAATTTAGATCATTATATGTGTTGCACACTTCTTCAAACTCTCGTAAATGCATGTATGGATTTTCAGAATCTAAGCCATGAAAGTTGGGTAAAAGTTGGATAATACCAGGCTTAAAATTGAAATGAGATGCATCAGGGGGAAAAACTAGACATGAAGGTGCACTAGTACGTGTAGGATTCATGTGATCTCTAAGTGTTCTTCGTCTATCATGATCATGTTGAGATTGAATTTCATCTTCATTTTCTTGGATGGGTTCTTCCGCCATGTTTTGTGAAAATAAAGGGTTATTTCGAATGAGTCGACCACTAAGTGTACGTGACCAAATAATGCTCATGCAAATGCAAATGCAAAAGAATAAAAACACACAAAAGCAATAAAAATTCAAATAAAGAAAAATAAACTATAAACAAAATTAAATAGACTTGAAATTAAATTATACTTCCCCGGCAACGGCGCCAAAAACTTGTTGTCACTTTGATTGTTGCACTCCCAAGAGCAGGTTGTCCACAAGTAGTATAATTCGGTGAGTCCGATATCGTATCCACAGGGAAGCTAAGGTAATTACAAGTCCACTACAATGTCTTTTTGTTTTGTTTTTGTTTTTGTTTCTTTTTAATTTTAATTGTTTGAATCTTTAATGGGTAAATTTTAATTGTTCAAATTTTAATTTAAGTAGTTGAGATTAAAGGATCCACTCTTGGTATTTTAATAAAGTTAACATTAACGAACAATATTGAAATCCACTTAATAAAATGGTTCCAATATATTAAATAATCATATTTATATTATGTTATAAATTATTATCTTATAAGTATATAATATATACCAAAACTTATAAATGTGGTCAAGTATTTATTGTGCTATATATATTTGTAAACACTAAATCAAGGTTCCCACTTTAAATGGTTGGTAAAACCAAACAAACATTTAAATGGTTCCAAGAATTTAATATTATAATATATTCATATATAATAAATCAAGGCATCCACTTTAAATGGTTGGTAATACCAAACAAACATTTAAATGGTTCCAAGAATTTAGTGTAACATATAGCAACAATAAATCAAAACTCCCACTTATAAGTAGGGTATAAAAATGCTTAAAGAAATAAATATAACATAAACAATAAATAATGATTAAATAATATAAAACATAGATTCTTACCTTTTAATAACCTTATTATCATGCCAAGAGTTTCACCTTATCATCTCAACTTTAGGAAGTTAGCTATTCATTATTCAAAGTGTAAAACTTTGAATATGAAATTAACATGCTAATTGTATTTAAATGAAGAAATAAAGGAAAAATATAGAGAGAAATATTATGAACTCAAAGGTTTGTTCATAGAATGAGGGATATCTCAATACATTACAATGCACCCCTATTTATAGCCAAATTTGGGGAGACAACCACAAATAAAATATTATTTTTTTACACATAAGTCTTCATTGGTGTTCCAAGATATTATATTATATTACACATCACTTTTGAAAATCTTCTTCTCCGAATTTGCTTCTTCACATAAAAAGAAACATGTGGATAATTGAGTTGTCTAGTTGTGGTATTTTTTTCAAAACATTTGACCAAGTAATTTGAGAGATATAGTCAAAATACTAGAGCCTGGTAAAACTGCCACTCCTTTGATAACTTTATTTGTTGCTTAATTTGATCCCAATTGTGAGAGGATTTTTATCTCATGCTTGTCAACAATATTGTAGATATTATAATCAACTTTCTACAGGTCCAAGAATCATCTTAATCCCATTTGCAACGCCAAGTTTATTCTTGTTTTATCAAACCTGTAAAAAATAGTAAAAACTTGTAATTACACAACAACTTATATTTTATACAATCTATTATAAAACATATAATATTTAAACATTTAATAAAACAAAAACTATATATTTATATTATAAAACATTTAATTAATGTACAATTTTTATGTTTATCACATTGTATAGTCGCAAGTGCAGATCGCCTATTCACTGGGATGAAGTAGGGGAGAGAGCAGAATTGGGGCCGGAGATTATTCAGCAGACTGCCGATGTAGTAGTCAAGATCCGTGATAGGATGAGGACTGCTCAGAATCGACAGAAGAGTTATGCGGATCAGCGGAGGAGAGATCTAGAGTTTGCCGTCGGCGACCATGTTTTCGTGAAGGTGTCACCTATGAAAGGTGTCATGCGGTTTGGGAAGAAAGGGAAGCTTAGTCCGAGATTCATCGGATCATTTGAGATCCTCGACAGGGTTGGGAAGTTAGCTTATCGTGTTGCTCTTCCGCCGAATCTGGCCGGAGTACACAATGTGTTCCACGTCTCTATGCTAAGGAAGTATATGGTGAATCCTTCACATGTCCTGAATTTCGAACCATTACAGCTCACTCCAAACCTGTCTTATAAAGAAAGACCAGTGCAGATCTTAGACAGACAGGAGAAAAAGCTTCGGAACAAACTGGTGAAGCTAGTGAAAGTCAAATGGCTTAATCATTCGGAGGAGGAAGCTACGTGGGAATCTGAGCCAGAGATGAGTAGTCGGTATCCCGAGTTATTCGGTAAGTTTTATTTTCGAGGACGAAATTTCTTTTAAGGGGGGGAGAGTTGTAGAACCCGTTAAATCAGACTACGTATAAGCCATGCATAATTTCTAGTATTTAAATTAAAAATGATTTCTTTATTATTTAAGGCATTTTAAAGTTGTTTGGTCATGATTATTCATTTTAAATCGCATAAGTTTAGTTTTATCTTTTTAGTTAAATAAGTGAGGCCGGACTGGAGTTGGAGTATGAAGATAAAATTTAATATTAAGAAAAAATTCCTAGAATTTATTTAAGATAAATAATAAGCTATTCTAATATAAAAGAATGTTTAAGAATCTATTTAATTAACTTGAGATAAGTAGTAAATAAATTCTTTATATCCATTAATTTAATTAAAAGCCTAAAAAAATATGTGACCAATTGAGATAAGTTAATCTAGGCTTATTTTATTTAATAAATTATAATTTAACATGTTAGTAATTTAATTTAAAAGAATTAGCCATGCATGCAAGATAATGTCTAGCCTAAATTAATTTATTAATTCACTAAAATACATAATTAGTGTTTAAAACTTTAATGAGTTAAAATTCAATAATTAAACAATTTTTCCCTCCATTTTAATCCTAGAATTCGGCCATCACCATTAGAATATTTAAAAAGTTTGACAACTCATTTCCTTTGATTCTTTCCTTATCCATCCTTGTTAGATAATCCCTTCATTTTTAATCAAAAATAATTAATGATTTAAGCAATATTTCCCCTTCTTTTTTTGTAGAAATCGGCCACTCCTTGGATAGAATTTAAAATATTTGGCAACCCTCCATCTTTAATTCATTTTCTTATCATTTCTTGGGAGATAATTCCCTCATCATTTAATCTTCGATAATTATTAATTAAGCAATTTTCCTACCCATATTTGGAAGCAAGAAATCGGCCAACCTCATTTTAAATCAAATCAAATCAAATCAATCTTTTCACTTATCTCTCAACTCAAGGATAGAAAAGTTTCTACCTTGCCATTCTACCTCCCAAATATTTTGCAACATCCCCATTTCATTCCTAGCATTCTCTCATCTCCATATTTTCGAACTTGAGAGCATTTTCAGCAGAGAAAATTGAAAATATCTAGGTAGAAAACTAGAAAGAAAAACAAGAATCAAAGCAACTCCGTCTCCTCCGCGCCGTGTCGTCGTAATCAATTTGTTTTCATTTCAAACAAATCCAAGGCATGTTTATACCATTCTTTTACTCTTCAATCAAGTCATATTATTATTTTAAAACATTTCATTTGCATAATTTAAAAGGCAAAAACCGAAATTATGTCAAGCCATTTTCGAAAGTGTAGTGCAGAATTTTTCGGTTTCACCCTATGCCCTCACGGTTTGGTTGTTTTTGTTGATTTGCAGGTTGGTTCGATTCCTAGGCTCCCAAGGCTGCTTTTATACATGAACTAGGATGTGTTAGGGAGGTGCTGGTCCATCGGTTTGAGTCTCTTCGCCACAAGCAAGACGAAATGGACAGCAACTCCCATAGTGCAGTTTTTGTGTTTTGATTTCTTGTTTTTCTTGCCTAAGGTGTGGGTTCTGATTTTGGCTGCCCTAGAAGCTGAAGCCATGGTTATAATCCCTCCTTGGTATGTCTAGGACGTGACCAAGATGCCCTTTCATGGCTTGGTTCACGGTCCCATCGGTTTAAAAAACAAAACAAGAACAGCGCCCCATCGGTATTCATTTTTCTGGTTTTGGTTGTGTGTTGAGTTTCGAATTTATAATGTCAAGTAGGTTGTGATTGGCTTCTATCCCTTAGCCATGACTCATGCAACACCTTAACATGTCTAGCATGGACCATGGTTAACCTCATAGCCATTGGATCTTTCATTTGACAGCAAAACATGCTACACCCCCACAGTTCAGCATGTGTTCTCGGGTGGGGCTTTGGGTTTGTCGTAGGTGTTGGCTTGAATTGTGTTTGGCCTAGGGCCCTTAGCCATGGTTCAAACCATACCTTAGGATCTTGGTAAGAGGCTCTGGTCGGTGGTTCAAACCCCAATGGCCGATAGTCTCGAAACGAAGCGATGAAAGCTCAAGAGCTGCTGCTGTATTTTATCGGACAGCAGGTTTGGCTTTGGTTCAGAGGTGTGTTTCGAGTTCTTGGTTGGCTTTTAGCCTATGGCCTTGTACTGAACAGTACCTTATTGAGTTAGGAAGGCCATGTTTTTGGCCGTTCGTGATTTGGTTAAGTTTAGAGGTCGTACGAGAATTTACGGTGCAAGGTGCCAAAGTGACTCTCGAAAGAGCGTTTCATGATTTTGGCCTCCATGCACAATTTTCGTGTATTACAGCCCTATGGTCATGTTTTCCAGTATTTTAAGAGTATTTTAATCATGACTAAATGATGGTTCGATGTTGGTTTGGGTTGGTACGAAGCCATGATTGAATACTAAGTTCGTTGGGCGTAGTTGTCCCGTTTTTGGGTTCAATTACGAGGTTTTGGTCAAGTTAAGTTTAGTTGCATGTTCTCATGTTAGGATTAGGATGCAGCGAGCCTGGGAACGATCCAACTCAATTGGTAAAATAAGACAAGAATTTAATTATATTACGTGCATAAAATATAAAAGTTAATTTTTGAGATATATGCGATATTGCTAGTGGCCACCTCACGCTCATGGGATTGCAGCTTATGTGATTATTACTTCACCCGGTGACCACTGACCGGTTCAGTTCAAGTTCATGTATGGGTGCAGATATCCAGTCCAAGGGCTGTGATGATCTCTACCGCCCAGTATATTGTGGTTTAGTCTGATCAGACGATTCAGTTCATGTTATGGGCCACTTGCGTAGAACGTATTCTCAACAGAAAACTATGATATGATATTTCATGACAGGGCTCTATCGAGCAAACATTTCACTTACGATTTTCAGTTCAATTATGCACGTAT
This sequence comes from Primulina huaijiensis, assembly GCF_012295235.1. Classification (NCBI taxonomy): domain Eukaryota; kingdom Viridiplantae; phylum Streptophyta; class Magnoliopsida; order Lamiales; family Gesneriaceae; genus Primulina; species Primulina huaijiensis. The sequence continues at coordinate 11,972,303 of NC_133319.1, forward strand.
TTATAATTATTCATGACAAGATATTTTCCTGTTACGCCAGACTCATGATATTTTTACTTTGCATGCGATTTTATGATTATTACTTGTTATTTACGATATATGCATGCTGAGTCTTTAGACTCATTAGACTTGATTTTTGTAGGTACTGATGAGGGCGGGGACCAGTGAGCTAGCTTGGGTCGGCAGTAGTAGGAATCCGAGGACCTCATTTTCAGCACTTACTATTTTTATTCCAAACTCAGTTTTTATTTTGTCGAATTATTTTAAGTTGTTATTCTGAAAACATTATTTACTTCCGCTGCTACTTTAAACATTGGATCTTTTTATCACTATATTTTATGAATGAGGCATTTTATTTATTTAAAGAGAAAATTTTAAATTTTTCCGCAAATTTACAAATACGAAATACGGGCCTAGACACAAGCACTGCGGCGCTATAATAGTAGCGCCTAGGCGCTAGAGTTGCGCAAATTTGGCGTTGCGGCGCTGCAGATGCGAAAATTGACTATGTTAGCTCATTTTCACCTCCTCCAATCATTTTTCTCCTCCTTCACGCAAACCCTCATCCATTTCCTCTCCATTTTCAAAATGCTTTATAATTTTATGGGAGATATGCTCAAGAAAATTATGAAATGAAGGTAGATTTGTGATCATCTCATCACGGGCTTCACGAGGATGTAAGTATTTCTCAATTTTATTCAAGTTTAAAAATGTGTTGAAGTTTAGAATTGATATTTGAGTTGATATTTGAGATATTAAGACGTTGAAGATGTTGTATTTGAGTTGGTTTGAATTTAAAAGGAATATAAAAATGGTTTTTTGTTTATGCGTAAAGATCAATTTCTACACCTTCTGTATTTCGTGTATATGGGATAGTTGTGTTTGGACTTTGGAGTTATGGTCTTCATCAAACTTGTAGATAATCGAGTTAGCTTCGAGTTGGTTCTTGAATCACTCAATTCCAGGAAGAATTGAAAGAGATACGTGATTTTTACAAAAACTGGTCTGAAATTCTGAGTTAGTGCAGATTTGTGTAAATGCTTTCTGTTTATTCGAATTCTGGGATTTATTGGTTGGGATTCTAAATTTGTTGTTCAAATGAAAGTTACAGAACATTGTCTTGTCTTCGAAATGTTACAAAATTAGCTTGATTCCATTGGATATTGAGGAAGTTATACTCAAAATACTAAAATGTGCCAGAAATGAATTGAAGCATAATTCGTGGGAATGATATTGTATGTTTTAGATTATGAACGACTGAATAAATAACTTTGTTTGACAAAACTTTGTGAAGAATAATTGTTGAGCTTTGAGTTTTCTTGCATATCCAATTTGCAGATCTTGATTTGAAGACTTATTGAATTAATTATGAATTTTGTACGAAAACTGCTCTGTTTTGATAAGTGATCCGAATTCTTGAGTTATAGTATACTTCAGAGGTTCAAGACTTCTCAACTACACCTTTCGATCTCCTTTTTGGTAAAATTTGAAAAGTATGTTACGGTCGGTAACATACGAGGTAAAAATATCATTATTTTAAATTGAAAGTGGCTCGATGAATTAATTGTGATTTGATGGTGAATTTTGTCTTGAGATGATTTTATTATAATATCGAGACCATGATATTGAATTGAATCATTACATTGCATATTGAGCCACTTGTCGATTCAGATTTGATATGGCGGAGGTCGCCTTGATTTATTGATTTGTTGGACGTATGGGGCTATAGTTGAGTAGGCATAGTGCATGCGGAGGTCGCTGTTATGGCCTGAACACTCTCTATAGGCGCACCATAGTCCTGGGATTGTAGAACATAGCACCCCACACCGAGCGGTTGAGTAGGTGGATGTTGCTTGGGGATTCTCTTCCCTTGGGTACCCTATGACCTTATGATTCACTTGATCTTGAGATTTATTGATAGCCCACAGCTTCTGATCATGCATTGCATTATTGTGCATCTTTATGGATTTTATATGAACTAGTTGTCATTTAAAATCTCATTTGTTATTGATTGTATCATACTGAGTTTATACTCACGGGTACGTCGGATACCTCTTGTTTTCATGTGCTTGATGGTAGGTGAGGCGAGGCTTGGGATGCCAAGGTCCAGCTCAAGGTGAGGAGATACGAGTTAGAGTGGGATTCTCGGGTCTTCGGAACTATTTGATGATGTTTGGATTACTTTGGTTCACTAATTTATTTTGGCATGTTAAAATTTATATTTCAAACATTTGAGATCTTTAAATTATTTTAATGATGTTTATGTCGGTTTGTGAACCATAAATTATGTGTTTTACTCAACTGTTTGGTTTGTTACATTTATAATTATTAATATTAGATATTGGACTCGGGACCCCACATATATTAATGAATGTAGATGAAGATACCTCATGAGGTTCAAAAACCTAAAAGTCACATTTTTTATTTATGGAAGTTTTTTGTTTTGGCACTAGTATTTTATAATATAAAAATATAGTAAATAATTTCGAAAGGACTCTTCGGTAAATCGTTCAAATTTTTCACTCCAATTTTTGACTCCATTTAGAGAGAAATTTGACACGAGATGAGTCCATGTCTTCATGGTAATATATTTCAACTTAATTAATAAATCCGGAAATGACTTTAAAAGAAAAAACTAAAGGGGTGGGGTTTGTGCCCAATGAGGTCTTTTGACATATCTTAAATGAAAAGATCAAAATGATTTTAGACGTAAACAATTATTAATGCAAAAAAAGTACTTGGAGCTTCACTTAATAGAGCTCGATAATCAAATTTAAACCAAAGAAACGAAGCTTGAATTTGCAATTTAAGCGAAGCCAAAGTGAAGGTAAAATTTCTTGGCTCGATTATGTTTGTTTGCACCCGAGGTAAAATCGACGCCAATAGCACTAACTCTAATCCAAAGCAAGTGCAGTAAACCCTACGCCCCTCCACTGGAATACACAAATCAATCAAATGATATTTCAATGAAATATTATGTAAGGTTCAGGATTTTTAATTCACGTAATCTGAATGCATGCAATCTAAGATTTTTATTTGTAATTATGTGTTTAATTATTTTTATACATTTTATGCATAATTCATGCATGATAAGATTTAATTCACGAAATTTTATAAGTTCATGCATTAGGGTTTCTAGGTGTATTTCACGCTCGATCGAGGATTGGAAAACGGAGAATTCTCAGAAAAATTATTTTTTTTAATACACGATTAAATTTTTATAAATAATATAAGGTGTTTTAAGGGTATTATTTTCAAAAATGGGATTTTATTGGGTATTTTCACCCGTGGGATTTTATTTTTATTTGGTACGCAAATTTTATCGAATCGAAGGACTTTTTGAGGGTTCGGCTAATATTTTCAAAATATTTCCAACACGAAATATTTTACGAGATTGTGTTTGGATTTATTGGGCCTATTTTTAAGCTTATTGGGCTAAAACTCTTTTAAGCTTTTAATTAAACCAATTAGGGCCCATTAACTAGTTGTTTATTATATAATTAAACACTCAAATCATTCTTTAACCTAAACCTAAAACATCTAGCCGACACCTCCCCTCTCCCTCAGCTTTTCCTCACGGTTTTTAGAGCATTTCATCGAGGAAGCCTTCGGTGGTCAATTATTCTTGCAAATAAATTCATCCGGTGTCTCCCTCTTCATGTTTTGTTCATCAATCATTATCAGGCAGGCTTTGTAACATCATTCTCGTATCATTCACGTTGTATTATTGATGTATATGTATTTATGCATGCAAAACCTTCGATCCAGCCCTGTACTTGAATTATATGTTCATTTTGCATGTGTTCGTGCTATTCTTTGATCGGTACTCATGTTTTGCTGATATGTGGTGCAAGGGGCTGCTGTTTAAGGTTGTCAAGGGCCTGTGCAGATCATGAGTGTTGAGCTATAGGCGCTGGAGTGAGAAGTTTGTTCGGTTTGGTTGAAATCGTGAAGGCCGAGCGTGTGTGAGGGTTGTGCAGGGGTTCGATCGGCTTTCCTCATACCTTGGCTGTGCGAGGGCCTTCTCCACCCCTGGACCAGACCCTGGTGGGTTTGAGTCAGGGTCTGGAATGGCTCGAACCATGCTGGAAACGAGGGAACGAGCAATCGAGTTAGGGAGAGACGAGTTGGTCTCGGTAGAACCTTGTTGCTATCTCTCGGTTCCTAGCAGGTAGTAGTGTGCATGGGGCTGGTGGCTTGGTTTTGATAGGTGCCTTAGGGTCTTGTCTAGGTCCCTGGTAGGCTGGTTCAGGGCTGGTGCCATCGGGATAGGCTAGGGGCGTGAGTTTTTGGGAAGATGAGGGTGATGAAGTGCCATTAAGGGAGGGCCGAAATATTATGTAATTTTCTGGAATTCAGCCGTGAGTTTAGGGGCTGGAATTGTTGGGTTTTAGGAGCATTATAGTGTTTTTAAGGTGTGATAAAAAATTGGGAAAGTTTTGGTTAAATTTCGGTTCGATTCGGGTTAAAACCAGGACTCTGGTCCAAGTTTTAAAACGAATCTGTTAAGTTGTGAATTTGTCTCAAATTTACATCTAGGAATGCTTTTAATCATGTTTTGGGACATTTTAATGAGTTTTGTAAGCTTCGGGTCAATTTTAGAGGTCCAGGGGTGAAACGATAATTTTCGGGTTTCCAGGGGCAAAATGGTCATTTTGCACCCGGGGTGAGATTTTGGTCAAGACAGCGCCCTGAGCACAAATTTACAATATTTTTAAAATGTTTATGCATCATGTTTATGATTTTTACGTAATTATGAAAAATACATTACATGCTTGGTTTTAATGAAAAAGTTACGTACATGCATGTTTTTATTAAGTTGTGAATATGATGTTATTTCTGAAGGATGGGATTTGGTTGTCACTGACGATGTATATGTATACGATGACATGAGATATGATGAGCTGAGGCCAAGGCTCAGTGGACGGGTAATGCTGTCGTTGATGTCCTCACCGCCCGGTACCATGGTTATACGTAGATGGATCCTTCGATAGAGCTGATACGATAGAGTTGATACGAAAGTCACCACTAATGAACTGAATTCAATTAAAAAGAAAATGTTTACGTATATCATGATATGAGATGACATGTTTTGACACGACATGATTTTACACGAGACGTTTATGTTCATGTTTTAAGTTCACGAAAGTTATGTTGAGTATGATATTCAGATGCCTCCCAGACGCGAGCCTAGGATGGACAGACAGGATAATATCCCTGAGGGTGGCAGGGGCCCTCCGCCACCACCACCACCCCCAGGGGACCCAGTTACCCGTGTACTTGAGGGGATAGCTAGACTCATGGAGCAGGCCCAGCTAGGCTAGCAGGTTTATAGACAGCAGATCGATGTTTTTGAGCACTTCCGTAGGCTCAACCCGAAGGAGTTCGGGGGTATAACTTATCTATTCATTGCAGAGGGATGGATTAGGTCATTGGAGTTAAACTTTGATTATCTGCAGATGAGGGATGACGACCGGGCCAGGTGGGCCATTTATATGCTGAGGGATGATGCGTCCCTATGGTGGGAGGGAGCCGCACATGCAGTGGATGTGGCTACTCTCACGTTGGCCAGATTCAGGGAGATGTTTTTCGGGAAGTATTTCCCAGCTGACGTCACGGGCCGCTTGACGAGAGAGTTCATGAGCCTCCGGCAGGGGGATTTATTTGTGGCGGAGTACATCCACAAGTTTGACAGGGGCTGCCATTTTGTGCCCATGTATCATGAGATACCGCCCAGAAGCTGAGGCATTTCCTGGATGGACTGAGACCTACTCTCCGCCGGGACGTCGTGCTGATGAGGCCGGTGAGTTATGATGAGGCCACTGCCTGCGCTTTTCAGGCAGAGCAGGCTTTGTAAGACATAGACCATGAGATGCACAGGAAGAGACAGCACGCTCAGTCCAGTTCCCAGCATCATAAGAAGCAGTTTATGAAAGGTGATCGATTAAGGCACCCGGTTCCGCAACGGAAGTTTAATATTTTTTGTTTCATCAAGAACAAGAAAACCGAGCACCCTAAGCCTATAATGTGTAGCAAATACAAAAACACAAAATATGTCATACATAGTGTGTTTAGAAAATATACCTATCAATCTCTCAAGATTAATGTTTGGCTCCAACTTAGTTGATAAACAACTAAGCTCTTCAAGGATGACAATCTACAAGCCTCCCTTTGAACACTCCTTGTTCAAAAATCAAGCCCACCACCAACTAGGAAGATCTCCTCTTATTTTGCACTAGAAAAATAAGAGGATTTTTCAATGAGAAGTGAGAGCTTTCTTCAACAATTGAAGGAGCTAAAATGGAGAGAATTTGTGTGTAATTTTCGTCCACCACATGATTTGGAGACAAGGGAGGAACACTTTTCTTGGTTGTGGAAAAAAGTAAAGCAAAAAGTTGCATGCCAAGCCTTGGTTATACAAAAAGTTGTCTCCCAACCTTTCACCTCCCATGCATGCAAATCTATTTGGGTCATTTAACAATTAAAAAACCCATGCACTTGAATTTAATTATCTCAAAAAAATTTGAAACTAATTAAATATTACTTGAATTTACTCTAGCCCACTAGTTAAATAATTATTTTCTATTGGGTACTACAAGACCCAATATTATTTAATTAATTTAACACTTGAATTAATTTAATTATTTGAACTCTACTAGGCCCACTAATGTTTAATTAATTCAACACTTGAATTAATTTAATTTAGTCCATAATAGTGTTTATGAAAATCACAATTTTCAAATACATTATTTATTTGGCCAACTTTTAATTTAGGAACACATTCATAAATTAAAAGTTACATTCCCCTCATAGAAGTCATACTTCTATTTATCTTTACGCTTATAAACTCCTTTATAAGCCGTTCAACACATTGAACTATTTTACTTCTCAACGGGATCTAGAAAGCTAGTACTCGTGTGGCCCTCAATGGTTCATTGATACAACTAGCTGTGGGTTCACATCTCCATGTGATTCGAACTAAACATGTCCTTATACGAGCATACCCCAATTGCTCCATTCTTAATTATCAACTTTTTGATAATAAGAACGTCAGAACTCAAGTCTTATAGTGCCCAACCAATCATGTTAAACGCCTAGCAGCATCACTTATATAATTGCCTAGGTATCAAATGATAGTGCCTGCAAGAACCATTCAATTATGGTTAGCGTACAGTACGGTCCCTTCATCTCATATATCCCGACAGATTCGACAACTATTGGTATATCGAGAGTAGTCAATTAATCGATACTATGTGTCATGTCGTAGTTGCATCGATGGGGTAATCTATGAAACCCCTTTCATAATTACCACCATACTCTGATCAGAGATTTCAAACTACATACACATGAGATCACATAGGATATCCATACCCGAAGGTAAGCGGTGAATCCCTGACTACAATGCATCGACTCCTATATGTTTCGACAGAACACCCAACCTTGCCACCTGATGACCCCATGAGAGTCGGTAAACAAGTCAAAGTGCAACGCTAACATATAGATTCTCAATGTTGTCCCGGGTCATAAGGACTAATGGTGTACAACCATAAACTAGGACGTTTGCACTCGATAAGTGAGAACCACTTGAAAAGTCCTTTATGGAGGGTTGTTCAGTGCACTCTACTAGGAGCACCTATCTGCATGCTTGGGCATCACAATGTCCCCTACCAATGAAACATGGTACTCACATCGCAGATACTAGTCTCGAACTCGAGCGGCCTATATCCTTCTTAGCGGCGGCTGAATCGACTAGGAACTTTTTAGAATATACGGTATTGCAAATATGAGTTTCATGATACTCATCATATGAGCATCCCATATTCTTTCTACTATTTGTATAATCAAGGACTTTATCTATACAACTAGCATGGGTATACAGATAAAGAAGTGCCAAAACAATAATTTCAAATATTATTAAAATAAAGACAGTTTATACATAGAGTCTCATTGTGAACACTCGGCCAACACTTGGCTCGACGTGCACCTATTCTAACAATCTCCCACTTGCACTAGAGCCAACTACCCATATGCTTCAAACCCATCGATTCGCGCTGCTTCTCGAATAATGGTCCAGGTAAAGGCTTAGTTAGCGGATCAGCAACATTATCTGCGGAGCCGACTTTGTCAATCGACACTTCTCCTCTTTCCACAATCTCTCGGAGGATGTGGTACTTTCTCAATACATGTTTGGACTTCTGATGAGACCTTGGCTCCTTTGCTTGAGATATAGCTCCTGTGTTGTCACAAAACACTGGGACAGGAGCAACTCCATTAGGAATGACGCCCAACTCTTGGACGAAATTCCTTATCCAAACAGCCTCCTTTGCTACAGCTGATGCAGCAATGTATTCGGCCTCAGTGGTGGAATCCGCAGTACTGTCTTGCTTGGAACTCTTTCAAGAGACAGCAGCACCATTGAGCATGAATACGAATCCAGAGGTTGACTTCGAGTCATCGATATCGCTTTGGAAGCTAGAGTCGGTATAGCCTTCCAATTTCAGTTCTCCACCCCCATAGACCAAGAACAACTTATTGGTCCTTCTCAAATACTTGAGGATGTCTTTCACAGCTTTCCAGTGTGGAAGACCAGGGTTGGATTGATATCTACTCACTACACTTAGTGCAAATGCCACGTCAGGACGTGTAGATATCATCCCATACATGATACTACCAATAGCCGAAGCATACGGAATGCGTGTCATCGCCGCTATCTCTGCATCAGTCTTGGGAGACATAGACTTGGATAGGGACACGCCATGACACATTGGTAGATGTCCTCTCTTGGACTCATCCATCGAGAACCGCTTCACGATGGTATCAATGTATGTGGACTGGGTGAGACCAAGCAATCTTCTTGATCTATCTCTATAGATCTGTATTCCCAATACAAAAGATGCTTCACCCAAGTCCTGCATCGAGAACTTACTTGCTAACCATATTTTAGTTGATTGCAACATTCCTACATCATTCCCAATGAGTAGAATGTCATCAACATAAAGCACCAGGAATGTCACAGCACTCCCACTGACCTTCTTATACACACAGGGTTCCTCAGGATTCTTAGTAAAACCAAACTCTTTGATTGTACTATCGAATCTGAGGTTCCAACTCCTAGATGCTTGCTTTAGACCATAAATAGATCTCTGAAGTTTGCATACCATATGCTCACTTCCGATAGATGTAAACCCTTCAGGTTGAGACATGTAAATCTCTTCCTTAATATCCCCATTAAGAAAGGCTGTCTTGACATCCATCTGCCATATCTCATAGTCATACCATGCAGCTATGGCTATCAATATCCTTATCGACTTGAACATTGCAACTGGAGAAAATATTTCCTCAAAGTCAACTCCTTGTCTTTGAGTATATATTTTTGCCACCAATCGCGCTTTGAAGGTCAATACATTCTCATCCGCCCCAAGTTTCCTCTTGTAGATCCATTTACACCATATGGGAACAATTCCCTCAGGTGGATCCACGAGATTCCACACTTGGTTCAAATGCTTGGAACTCATCTCAGATTCCATTGCTTCAAGCCACTTGGATGAATCAGCATCAGATAACGCATCTTTGAAGGTCTTTGGATCACATCCATGGATAGGCTCATCATGGCCCTCTTCAAGAAGCAGACCATACCTCATAGGTGGCCTCGAGACTCTCTCGAATCTTCTAGGAGCTTGTATCTCCTCTCTAGGCTCTTCGGGTGTGGGTTCTTCAATTGTGGGTGTCTCTCGAACCTCTTCGAGTTCTATCATCTCCCCTTTTCTATCCAATAGAAACTCATTTTCCAAAAAGGTTGCATTCCTAGAAACAAACACCTTTGTTTCTTGGGGATGATAGAAATAATATCCAACAGAATTCCTTGGATATCCCACAAAGTAACATAAAATGGATCGACTATCCATTTTATTTCCCACTACCTGCTTCACATAAGCAGGGCATCCCCATATTCTAAGATAAGAATATTTGGGAGGTTTACCCATCCATATCTCCTATGGTGTCTTATCAACTGCCTTTGAATGGACATTGTTCAACAACAGTGCCGCTGTCTCAAGCGCATATCCCCAAAAGGATGGTGGCAACTCCGTGAACCCCATCATAGACCGAACCATGTCCATCAAAGTCTGGTTATGACGCTCCGAAACACTATTCAACTGTGGTGTAGCGGGCGGAGTCCATTGCGAGATAATCCCATTCTCTCTAAGATACTCTTGGAACTCGGCACTCAAGTACTCACCACCTCGATCCGATCGAAGTGTCTTGATGCTTCGTCCCAACTGTTTCTCTACTTTACTTCTGAATTCTTTGAACCTTTCAAAGGCTTCAGACTTGTATTTCATCAAATACACATACCCATACCTCGAAAAATCATCGGTAAAGGTGATGAAGCAGGCATGTCCATGCTTAGTGGTGATGCTAAGCGGACCGCACACATCGGTATGGATCAAATCCAATAACCCTTTGGCTCGCTCCACATGGCCCTTAAAGGGAATTTTGGTCATCTTTCCTTTTAGACAGGATTCACAAGTCGTGAGAGCATTAATATCAGACATATCAAACATGCCAACTCCCACTAGCTTGTTCATTCTTCTTAGGGAAATATGTCCTAATCGAGCATGCCATAATTGTGCCATATTAAGAGTATCTTGTTTGCGCTTGTTTGTTGTTGTTATTGCTTGGACATTGTTTAGTGGAATATCTTTCAATTTTAAGGTGTAGAGATCGTTTTCAAGTTCTCCAGTACCAATTAAACATTCATTCTTGTAAATGTTGCAAACACCTTTGCTAAATAAACAAGAAAATCCATCTTTATCAAGCATAGAAATGGAAATAATGTTTTTCACCAAATCTGGTACAAACAAAACATCTCTCAAAATTAACTTAAAATCATTGTTCAAAAGCAAGTAAACATCTCCAACAGCTTTGGATGCAACTCTTGCCCCATTGCACATCCTCAAGAAGGTCTCACCTTCCCTCAATCTCTTACTTCTTTCCATCACCTGCAAATCATTACAGAGATGTGAGCCACATCCGGTATCCAATACCCAAGAAGTAGAGTTAATTGAAATGTTTACTTCAATATAGAACATACCATTTCCAAAACCTTTCTAGGCAAGATATTCCCTGCAATTACGCCTCCAATGTCCAGGCTTCTTCCAGTGATGACAAATATCAACAGTCTTGTCAGCCTTGACTGGTGTGGCTGCCACAACGGGACTCGGAGATTTCCTCTTCAAGGGCACATTCTTCTTGGGACGTTGGAAAGAACGCTTCTTTCCTTTCCCAGATGGACCAGTATTCGAACCAGATGAAGAGCCCACATAAAGAACCGGCTTCTCTTTCTTGATGGTGGACTCAAAGGTCACAAGCATGTTCACCAACTCCTCAAGGGTCGGCTCCATCTTGTTCATATTGAAATTCACCACAAAAGGATCAAACGAGCTAGGCAATGCCAAGAGCAACACGTCGGTGGTCAACTCTGAAGGCAACATCAAATCCATGCCAACGAGCTTGTCCACGAGCCCAATCATCTTTAGGCCATGCTCATGGACCGAAGCCCCATCTCGCATGCGTAAAGTCATCAGCTCCTTGACTGTAGCATGCCTAAGAGGTCGTGTCTGCTCGCCAAAGAGCTCCTTGAGGTGCAAATGAATGTCAGCAGCACTCTTTGCATCCTCAAAACGCCTCTGCAGCTCATCGTTCATAGAAGCCTGCATATAACACTTGACTTTCAAGTCATGGTCACACCAAGCCTTGTAAGTCTGCAATTCCTCAGGAGTGCAGTCAGTCGGAGCCTCATCAGGGGGCGACTCAGTCAGTGTATATGCAATCCTTTCCGAGTTTAAGACGATTTTCAAGTTTCTTAGCCAAGTGAGGTAATTAGGTCAGGTTAATACGTGCTTTTCGAGCATTGCAGATAGCGGATTGCGAATCGAAGGCATTGTCAAAAATCTGTACTGAAAAGTAAAACAGATAAATGTTAATGACTATTTTTAAAATATTAAGTAAGATATAAAGTATGGACTTTTACTTTATAATTTTCGCTCGCACTGTTTTGACATCTTTCACTACCCTCTAGTGAAGACGGGAAACTCCTTTCCTCAGTAGGTACGCAAGGTCCAATTAGCGAATTATGATCCCGAATAATATCAGCCAATCACAATTTCTAAAAGGTAGTTTCCAATTGCATCACCATGCAACCCTCTACGTAAACTTTTGTCTCACGTTTGATTAGGACCCAATAATATGACGTCGTTCATCTTTACGTGTCAAGCCTTACCCATCGATGTTGAACCTTAATGGACGGTCGCCATGAGTTCCCTCAATAATATGAGCCGAAATCATGGGAGTTCCACGTAGTTCACATCACCATGTCCATGGATATCACAGCTTTCCGGTGTCCAGGGCCCCCCCAATAATATGAGCCGAGCCCCGAACACGGGTAGCGTTCATCATGCACCCATTGTCGATGGAAGACATGGAAATTATAAACAACTTTATAATTCCCCTTTTCGGGCTTGATATTAATTTTGAATCTTATTCAAAATGAGGGTTTTTCATTTTGAAAGGTCTCATCATTAATTTTATTTTAAAAGCTCGCCATGTTTGATCGTATGTTTGCCGGATTCATGCAACTTTGTTATTATCATAATAATAACGCACATACTCATTATTTATAACATATCATGCATATATTATAAACAGTAAACAAAACAAGGATGATCAATCGCCCCAAAACTAATGGCCCGTGTGAGCTAAACACGGGCCTAGGTCCAATCCTAGGGAAATGCATGGGATGCAAATGCAACTATTACATATGCTTCCAATATTTACATGTCTTCGATCTTCATAATCATCAAGGCGACCATCTTCCAATCTTGATATTCCACTATACTAATATTTACGAATAAATATCCATGGCAAATAGGGATACATCTCATGGGGTGGGAACAAGCCATAAACCAAGCCCAATTTAAATTTGATAATTATTACAATCATTCAACACAAAATATCCTAGCATACACCTAGCAAATTGAGCTTGGGCTCTTGATCATCTTTCATGCATAATATCACATATCATACACCATCAATTAATTATCACAATAATCAATTGATCCAATATTATATATCTTGATCCAATCACTAACCGCCACGATTATAAACTAAATTAACAAAGTACACAAACTCCTTTGTCTACTTTCAAATTAATTTATTTATAAGCGAATTTCTTGTAAATCACAATTTACTATAAATAATTAAAGTCCAATTTCAATTATTTATTTCATGAGAAAATATTTGCAACTTTTGTAAATTTAAACTTAAAGGTCCAAAATATCATTTTTCAACAAAAACATTTTGGCCCATTTAAATTTCACAAATTATGTTAGCCATCTAATGGCCCAACAACTTCAAGGCCCATGACACTTTGATAATCCAAAACACTTTTGAAAACCCTAGTCGTCATCGCCGTCGCCGGAGCTCCGTCGTCAGATTTCGGCCAACTTACGAAATTTTTTTTTTAAAATTTTCGAAGGGGGGTTGTTCGGGCAGCCCCTTGGGCTGCCTTTGCTGCCCGTTTCGGGCAGCATCTCGAGCAGCTTGGGCAGCAACTTGCTGCCCAAAACCCGCTCCAATTCGGCCTTGAATTCGTTGCAACAAATCATCTCATGCGGTTAGAAATCGACCTCAATATAATATCATATATAAGCTACACAAAATAGTATCCATAGCTCTGATACCACTTGAAAGGTGATCGATTAAGGCACCCGGTTCCGCAACGGAAGTTTAAAATTTTTCGTTTCATCAAGAACAAGAAAACCGAGCACCCTAAGCCTATAATTTGTAGCAAATACAAAAACACAAAATATGTCATACATAGTGTGTTTAGAAAATATACCTATCAATCCCTCAAAATTGATGTTTGGCTCCAACTTAGTTGATAAACAACTAAGCTCTTCAAGAATGACAATCTACCAGCCTCCCTTTGAACACTCCTTGTTCAAAAATCAAGCCCATCACCAACTAGGAAGATCCCCTCTTATTTTGCACTAGAAAAATAAGAGGATTTTTCAATGAGAAGTGAGAGCTTTCTTCAACAATTGAAGGAGCAAAAATGGAGAGAATGTGTGTGTAATTTTCGTCCACCACATGATTTGGAGACAAGGGAGGAAGACTTTTCTTGGTTGTGGAAAAAGGTAAAGCAAAAAGTTGCATGTCAAGCATTGGTTATACAAAAAGTTGTCTCCCAACCTTTCACCTCCCATGCATGCAAATATATTTGTGTCATTTAACAATTAAAAAACCCATGGACTTAAATTTAATTATCTCAAACAAATTTGAGACTAATTAAATATTACTTGAATTTACTCAGGCCCACTAGTTAAATAATTATTTTCTATTGGGTACTACAAGACCCAATATTATTTAATTAATTCAACACTTGAATTAATTTAATTTAGTCCAGAATAGTGTTTATGAAAATCACAATTTTCAAATACATTATTTATTTGGCCAACTTTTAATTTAGGAACACATTCATAAATTAAAAGTTACATTCCTCTCATAGAAATCATACTTCTATTTCTCTTTACGCTTATAAACTCCTTTATAAGCCGTTCAACACATTGAACTATTTTACTTCTCAATGGGATCTAGAAAGCTAGTACTTGTGTGGCCCTCAATGGTTCATTAATAATACTAGCCGTGGGTTCACATCTCCATGTGATTCGAACTAAGCATGTCCTTATACGAGCATACCTCAATTGCTCCATTCTTAATTATCAACTCCTTGATAATAAGAACGTCAGAACTCAAGTCTGATAATACCCAACCAATCATGTTAAACGCCTAACAGCATCGCTTACATGATTCCCTAGTATCAAATGATAGTGCCTGCAAGAACCATTCAATTATGGTTAGCATACATTACGGTCCCTTCATCTCATATATCTCGACCGATTCGACAACCATTGGTATATAGAGAGTTGTCAATGAATCGATACTATGTGTCATGTCGTAGTTGCATCGATGGTGTAATTTATGAAACCCCTTTCATAATTACCACCATACTCTGATCAGAGATTTCAAACTACATACACATGAGATCACATAGGATATCCATACCCGAAGGTAAGCGGTGAATCCCCAACTACAATGCATCGACTCCTATATGTTTCGACAGAACACCCAACCTTGCCACCTGATGACCCCATGAGAGTCGGTAAACAAGTCAAAGTGCAACGCTAGCATATAGAGTCTCAATGTTGTCCCGGGTCATAAGGACTAATTGTGTACAACCATAAACTAGGACGTTTCCACTCGATAAGTGAGAACCACTTGGAAAGTCCTTTATGGAGGGTTGTTCAGTGCACTCTACCAGGAGCACCTATCTGCATGCTTGGGCATCACAATGTCCCCTACCAATGAAACATGGTACTCACATCGCAGATACTAGTCTCGAACTCGAGCGGCCTATATCTTTCTTAGCGACGACTGAATCGACTAGGAACTGTTTAGAATATACAGTATTGCAAATATGAGTTTCATGATACTCATCATATGAGCATCCCATATTCTTTCTATTATTTGTATATTCAAGGAATTTATCTATGCAACTAGCATTGGTATACAGATAAAGAAGTGCCAAAACAATAATTTCAAATATTATTAAAATAAAGACTGTTTATACATAGAGTTTCATTGTGAACACTCGGCCAATACTTGGCTCGACGTGCACCTACTCTAACAATCTCCCACTTGCACTAGAGCCAACTACCCATATGCTTCAAACCCATCGATTCGCGATGCTTCTCAAATAATGGTCCAGATAAAGGCTTAGTTAGCGGATCAGCAACATTATCTGTGGAACCGACTTTGTCAATCGACACTTCTCCTCTTTCCACAATCTCTCGGAGGATGTGGTACTTTCTCAATACATGTTTGGACTTCTGATGAGACCTTGGCTCCTTTGCTTGAGCTATAGCTCCCGTGTTGTTACAAAACACCGGGACAGGAGCAAGTCCATTAGGAATGACGCCCAACTCTTGGACGAAATTCCTTATCCAAACAGTCTCCTTTGCTGCAGCTGATGCAGCAATGTATTCGGCCTCAGTGGTGGAATCCGCAGTACCGTCTTGCTTGGAACTCTTCCAAGAAACAGCAGCCCCATTAAGCATGAATACGAATCCAGAGGTTGACTTCGAGTCATCGATATCGCTTTGGAAGCTAGAATCGGTATAGCCTTCCAATTTAAGTTCTCCACCCCCATAGACCAAGAACAACTTATTGGTCCTTCTCAAATACTTTAGAATATACAGTATTGCAAATATGAGTTTCATGATACTCATCATATGAGCATCCCATATTTTTTTTACTATTTGTATATTCAAGGACTTTATCTATGCAACTAGCATGGGTATACAGATAAAGAAGTGCCAAAACAATAATTTCAAATATTATTAAAATAAAGACTTTTTATACATAGAGTTTCATTGTGAACACTCGGCCAACACTTGGCTCGACGTGCACCTACTCTAACAGTTTACTGGGCCGCCGAGACATTAGGGGCAGCAGAGGCCCCAGGGACAGGGTAGGAGGCCGCAGCTGCAGTAGCAGAGACCTCCTCAGGCGCCTGGGGCGCCTAAGCCAGACAAGCCGTGCCCACAGTGCAACACATTCCATTTCGGCAAGTGCATGTGGGGGACTTTTAAGTGCTTTGTGTGCGAGCAGGGGGGTCATAAAGCAGCGGATTGCCCTAGGAACAATGGCCCCACTACTGGCCGGGCTTATGTGATGCATGCCGAGGAGGCGGAGGCAGCGCCAGACTCGACATTGATTACCGGTAACCACTTTGTTTAAGATTTTAATTTACTGTACCATTGCTTGGGTTTTATGCTTGTGTGAGGATTTATTTGCGGGTTCATATCTTAGAAAGATTTAAGATGCATGTTCTACCTGGTTTGGATTAAGAATTTAATTGTTTGATCTGAGAATTTTAGGGACCCAATTGTATACACTGGTAAATTGAGACTTATTTGCTAAAATCGAGATTTTCGGGGTTAAATTCGAAAATGAAAAAAGGGTTAAACTGCAAATTTTCGAATAATGGGAGGACCATTTTGTAATTTTCGAACTTTAAGGGGGTTAATTTGCAATTTTCAATTTTTCTGAGGTTGAATTTTGAATTTTCGGGGAATGATGATTGGGTTAACCCAGTGAATTTTCGATGATTTTGGGTTAATTGCCGATAAGAAATCCCTTAAGTTCAACTCTGTTAGATTTGATGGTATGTTTTGTCGTAGGGAGGATACATATTGCAGGTGTAGCCACGCATCCATTGCTAGATTCAGGGGCTACGCATTCATTTATATCCGAATCTTTCCTGAAGCGACTAAGAATCATACCAGCAGCGATGGATTTGGGTTTCAGAATATCGATCCCATCCGTGGATCAGATGTTCACCTCCCAGATAGTGAAGAGATTGGAGCTTTGGTTACAGAAGTATTCGGTGAACGCGGACTTGATAGTGCTACCATTACCGGAGTTTGACATCATATTGGGTATGGACTGGCTATCTTCTCACGGCGCAGTCATAGATTCTCGACAGAGATCAGTGTCTGTCAGACCTCCCAATGGGAAGCCATTTGTCTTTGAGGCAGCTAGACATCAGCAGATTCCGCACGTCATTTCCTGCTTGTGTGCGAGGAAGCTTATTAAGAGGGGGTGCCAGACATTCTTAGCCAGCATCGTATCAGTGAGAGAGCCAGCCAGTCAGAGGCTGGAGAATGTGGATGTAGTCAGTGAGTTCTCAGTGTGTTCCCTGACAATGTTGCAGGCATTCCACCAGACAGAGAGGTGAGTTTCTCTATTGAGCTTATGCCAGAGACAGTGCCGATATCTAAGGCACTCTACCGATTAGCGCCTGCAGAGATGAAGGAGCTTAAGAATAAGATTCAGGATCTGCTAGATAAGGGTTTCATTCGCCCTAGTTTTTCTCCTTGGGGCTCACCAGTTCTTTTTGTTAAGAAGAAGGATGGCAGCATGTGTTTGTGCATTGACTACCGAGAGCTGAACAGTGTTACAGTTAAGAATAAGTATATGTTGCCTAGGATCGAAGACTTATTTGATCAGCTTCAGGGAGCCTCGGTATTCTCCAAGATAGACCTTCGATCCGGATACCATCAGCTAAAGGTGAGAGAGTCAGATGTGCATAAGACAGCCTTCCGGACGCGTTACGGGCATTATGAGTTTATGGTGATGCCCTTCGGTCTGACGAACGTGCCAGCGATCTTCATGGATCTCATGAATCGCGTATTCCAGCCATTTTTGGATCAGTTCGTCATAGTCTTCATTGACGATATCCTGATCTATTTGAAGAGCAGGGAGGAGCACAGTCAGCATCTGAGGACAGTATTGCAGACTCTACAAGATAGACGACTGTAAGTCAAGTTCAGTAAGTGTGAGTTCTGGCTTGACAGGGTGGTATTCTTGGGCCACATTGTATCGCAGGATGGCATAGATGTTGACTCAAGCAAAGTAGAAGCAGTCAGAGATTGGCCAATTTCGAAGAGCGTGACAGAGTTCCGCTGTTTCTTGAGATTGGCAGGTTATTACAGGAAGTTCATCCAGAGCTTCCTTCTATTGCGGTACCTATGACCGCTTTGACGAAGAAGAATGTCAAGTTTATCTGGGGACCCGAGTGTCAGGAGAGCTTTGACAGACTAAAGCTGGCCTTGACCACAACACCAGTGCTAGCTATGTCAGCAGGGCAAGGAGAGTTTGTGGTATATACGGATGCATCTAAGCTTGGGTTGGGCGCAGTTCTGATGCAGCAGGACAGAGTGATAGCCTATGCGTCTAGACAGCTGAAGGTTCATGAGAAGAATTATCCGACTCATGACCTAGAGCTAGCAGCAGTGGTATTTGCCCTAAAGATCTGGAAACACTATCTGTATTGGGAGACGTGCAGGATTTTCACAGATCATTAGAGCCCGAAGTACTTCTTCACACAGAAGGAACTGAATATGAGACAGAGGAGATGGCTTAGCTGGTGAAGGACTATGATTGTGACATTAGCTACCATCCGGGTAAGGCTAATGTAGTTGCAGACGCCCTGAGCAGGAAGTACGCAGTGATTGCCCATCTGTCAGTGCGGACACCGCTATAGGCTGAGATTCAGATATTTGAGCTTGCAGTTTATGCCAGGGGCGAGGCCCCGAATCTTGCTACTCTGACAGGACAGCCGACTCTGAGAGACAAAATCCGGACAGGGCAGATTTCTGATGAGCAGCTATAGAAGTGGAGACAGAGGGACGAGGCTAAAGGCCATAGACTGTATACAGTTGTGGACGGCGTAGTCAGATTTAGGGACCACCTATGGGTTCCTGACAGTAATTCCCTTCGAGCAGATATCCTGAGTGAGGCCCACAGCACCCCGTACTCCATCCATCCAGAGAGTACGAAGATGTATAAGGATCTACAGACTCTGTATTGGTGGCCGGGCATGAAGCGGGATATTCTGCGTTTCGTCTCCGAGTGTTTGACTTGCCAGCGGGTTAAGGTAGAGCATGAGAGACCTGGAACGAAGCTGAGACCACTCACTATTCCCGAGTAGAAATGGGAGAACATTACTATAGACTTCGTGACAGGGCTTCCGAGGACTACTGGAGGATTTAACGTCATCTGGGTGATTGTTGATCGGCTCACTAAGTCAGCTCATTTTTTACCGATCAGGAAGACATTCACCATGACTCAGTACGCAGAGCTGTACATCAGAGAGATAGTCAGACGGCATGGGATTCCAGTGTCCATCGTGTCTGACAGGGATCCGAGGTTCACTTCTGCATTCTGGAAGAGTCTTCACCAAGCGCTGGGTACGAAGTTACTGTTCAGTACTACCTTTCATCCTCAGACAGACGGTCAGTCAGAGAGGGTGATTCAGATTCTGGAGGACCTACTCCGAGCTTGCATGATCGACTTCCGGGACAGCTGGGAGCCGAAGTTACCTTTTGTGGAGTTCACATACAACAACATTTATCAGGCATCGATAGGTATGGCTCCATACGAGGCATTGTACGGGAGGAAGTGTAGGTCGCCAGTTTATTGGGATGAGGTAGGAGAGTGAGCAGAGTTGGGTCCGGATATTGTCAGACAGACAGCAGATCTAGTGGCCAGGATTAGAGACAGGATGAGGACTGCGCAGAGCCGCCAGAAGAGTTATGCTGATCAGAGGCGGCGAGATCTTGAGTTCGCAGTAGGGGATCATGTGTTCGTGAAGGTCACACCGATGAAGGGTGTGATGAGATTCGGTAAAAAGGGAAAGCTCAGCCCTAAATTCATCGGACCATTTGAGATCCTAGAGAGAGTTGGGACACTCGCTTACAGAGTTGCTTTACCGCCGAATCCGACGGGAGTTCATAATGTGTTCCACGTCTCTATGCTGCGTAAGTACATTTCGAATCCTTCACATGTGCTTAACTATGAGCCACTTCAGCTGACACTATGAGCCACTTCAGCTGACACCGCAGATGTCGTTCGAAGAGAGACCCACTCAGATTTTGGACAGGCAGGAGAAGAGGATCCGGAACAAGGTGATCCAGATGGCCAAGTTCAAGTGACTGAATCATTCTGAGGAGGCTACTTGGGAGACCGAGACCGAGATGAGGAGTCGCTACCCGGAGTTATTTGGTACGTTCTAAATTTCGAGGACGAAATTTTTTTTAAGAGGGAGAGTTGTAAGGTTCAGGAATTTAATTCATGTAACCTGAATACATGCAATCTAGGATTTTTATTTGTAATTATGTGTTTAATTATTTTTATGCATAATTCATGCATGATACGAATTAATTCATGAAATTTTATAAGTTCATGCATTAGGGTTTCTAGGTGTATTTCACGCTCGATCGAGGAACGGAGACCAGAGAATTCTGAGGAAAATTATTTTTTTATTACACAATTAAATTTTTATAAATAATATAAGGTGTTTTAAGGGTATTTTTTTTTTCAAAAATGGGATTTTATTGGGTATTTTCACCCACAAGATTTTATTTTTATCCGGTACGCAAATTTTATCGAATCGGGGGACTTTATGAGGGTTCGGCTAATATTTTCAAAATCTTTCCAACACAAAATATTTTACGGGAGTGTGTTGGGATTTATTGGGCCTACTTTTAATCTTATTGGGCTAAAACTCTTTTAAGCTTTTAATTAAACCAATTAAGGCCGATTAACGAGTTGTTTATTATATAATTAAGCACCCAAATCATTCTTTAACCTAAACCTAAAACATCTAGCCGACACCTCCCCTCTCCCTCAGCTTTTCCTCATGGTTTTCAGAGCATTTCATCGATGAAGCCTTCGGTGGTCAATTATTCTTGCAAAGAAATTCATATGGTGTCTCCATCTTCTTGTTTTGTTCATCAATCATCATCAGGCATGCTTTGTAACATCATTCTCGCATCATTCACGTTATATTACTGATGTATATGTATTTATGCATGCAAAACCTTCGATCCAACCATGTACTTGAATTATACATTCGGTTTGCATGTGTTCATGCTATTCTTTGATCAGTACTCATGTTTTGCTGATATGTGGTGCAAGGGGCTGTTGTTTAAGGTTGTCAAGGGCCCGTGCAGATCGAGAGTGTTGAGGTGTAGGCGCTGGAGTGAGAAGTTTGTTCGGTTTGGTTGAAATCGTGAAGGCCGAGCGTGTGTGAGGGTTGTGCAGGGGTTCGATCGGCTTTCCTCATACCTTGGCTGTGCGAGGGCCTTCTCCATCCCTGGACTAGACCCTGGTAGGTCTGGAATGTCTCGAACCATGCTGGAAACGAGGGAACGAGCGATCGAGTTAGGGAGAGACGAGTTGGTCTCGACAGGGTCTTGTTGTTGTCTCTCGGTTCCTAGCTGGTAGTAGCGTGCATGGGGCTGGTGGCTTGGTTCTGATAGGTGCCATAAGGTCTGGTCTAGGTCCCTAGTAGGCTGGTTATGGGCTGGTGCCATCGGGGTAGGCTAGGGGCGTGAGTTTTTGGGAAGATGAGGGTGATGGAGTGCCATTAAGAGAGGGCCGAAATATTATGTAATTTTCTGGAATTCAGCCGTGAGTTTAGGGGCTGGCATTCTTGGGTGTTAGGTGCAATATAGTGTTTTTAAGGTGTGATAAAAAGTTGAGAAAGTTTTGGTTAAGTTTCGGTTCGATTCGGATTAACACCGGGACCCCGGTCCAAGTTTTAAAACGAATCGAGTAAGTTGTGAATTTGGCTCGAATTTATGTCTAGGAATGCTTTTAATCATGTTTTGGGACATTTTAAGGAGTTTGGTAAGCTTCGGGTCAATTTTAGAGGTCCAGGGGTGAAACAATAATTTTCGGGTTTCGAGGGGCAAAATGATCATTTTGCACCCGACGTGAGATTTTGGTCAAGACAGCGCCCTGAGCACAAATTTACGATATTTTTAAAATGTTTATGCATCATGTTTATGATTTTTACGTAATTATGAGAAATACGTTACATGCTTGTTTTTAAGGAAAAAGTTACGTACATGCATGTTTTTATTAAGTGATGAATATGATGTTATTTCTGAAGGATGGGATTTGGTTGTGACTGACGATGTATATGTATACGATGACATGAGATATGATGAGCTGAGGCCAAGGCTCAGTGGACGGATAATGCTATCGCTGATGTCCCCACCGCCCGGTACCGTGGTTATACGTAGATGGATCCATCGATAGAGCTGATACGATAGAGTTGATACAAAAGTCACAACTAATGAACTGAATTCAATTAAAAAGAAAATGTTTACGTATATGATGATATAAGATGACATGCTTTGACACGACATGATTTTACACTAGACGTTTATGTTCATGTTTTACGTTCACGAAAGTTATGTTGAGTATGATATTTTTCATTGATGTGTGCATTTATATGTATTTGTTATTCCTGGTACCGATGTGTTGAGTCTTTAAACTCACTAGACGTGTGTAATACAGATGAGCTTAATGCTGAGGAGACTGGAGGTGCCGAACTCTGAGTAGACAGCCCTGGTACGGTGACATGATCCGAGGACCGCACGTTTTCCGCATTTGATTTACGAGTTTTTGAGAAGAGTTAAACATTTTTACAAGTTGATGATATTACGATTTTACTTATTTACGTTTACGTTTGAACTTGGATCATGTTGGTTATTGTTAAACTGTGTTACTTTTATTGCCGACTTAATATGGTTATTTTAAATGTTATTTCGAAATGAGAGCTTTTAAAAAATAAAATAAAATATTTCTGCACTTTTAAAACGAGTAGATGTTTCATATTATATACTTCCGAAAGGGATTTGAGTGCAGAACTCAAAGAATGGGAATAAAAATACATGGAAACTAGGCATACAACAGCTCTGCTTCTCTTACTGTGTATGGAGGAGGCAGCAGAGACTTCGATTTCGCAAACACATCTGGAAAAACAAGCGGAGCCTCGGTAAGAGGTGAATCCAATACATCATCAGGAATTGCCACCAGGGTCTCTTCAAGAAAAGATTTTATTGTCTGAAAGATTCAAAGACACATGATAAAACTTGATGATGGCATCTACTAGAAAAAGGAAATGTTATCAATCCTGAAGCACGAAAACAAAGGCCTGTTATCCGTTTATGAAACCACATTGAAACCAATACAAGGCGAAGTTATGATAGAACATGCACGGTTTCTTTCTAAAACAATTTAAATGTGAAAAGATATCATTTTACAACAATATTCAGAACCTAGAGAAAATATTAGTATTAAGGTTATGGAGTTGTCTCATAACTGACTATATGTTTTCTTCACTTCAAGTTGAAACATGAGATTGACAAATTCTGAACTTATCGACCTTCGACCACAGAACCCGGGATTTCTGATAGTTCCTTTTAATACGATTTAAAAATAAAAATTCTGAAAATTGTGCTGGGTACATCTTGAAAAGGAGATGACTTACTTTGCAGTTCTGAAAAGCTGCATCAGCTTTGCGCTTCCATAGACTATTACCAGGTGCTGAATGGAAAAAACCAAGCAAAGGCTGCATGCGATTGAGGTATCGTTAAATATTACGAGTCAAATTTGACAGGCAATGATCCCAAAGAATAACATAATGGTTGCCTTCATTTTGATTCCTTGAGAATTTTTTAACATAACATGAATGAGAAGAAGATTATTTTATACTTTTACAACATCACGAAGATTTGGCTTTGTTCCATATAGTCCCAAGACTGAATCACCATACAACCGGTACTTTTCAAGAACCTACACAGAAGAATGACCAGATACAGGTATGTAAATATGAATTTAAGCAAGATCAAAAATAAATCGTAATTTATTTGACCAACTTGTCGCCGAGTTAAATTGCTAGCAGGTGCACCATATATTGAACTGTCAACATGTCCCAAGAGATTCCAGGGGCTGTAAAAAATAAATTTTTCCTTAAGTTCATGTAGAAGAAAGTAAAAGAAATAGATAAACTCAACGCTTTCTAGATGTTTAGGATACTTGAAAGGAGCCACGGTTCCAGTGAAAGTTTTGAAAATACAAAACGCAGATAGCTTGTTCATGCGCTTTTTTTAATATGACTTGCGAAAGTTTGTTTCCAATGGAGATTCATTGAAATTCACAAAATCGAAGGATTAGGTTCCATGCACATTCTTGGATCTTGTCATCTCATCAATATATATATAAAGAAAAAGCTCAGAATTGCACATAACCATTCTTTACTGGTAGTATTGCATTTGTAATTCAGCTCAATTTTACCAGACCAAATTTTTTTCATTTCTAAGCCCATCTCGAATTATTTCTTCACAGGCCAGGAAATGGTAGTTTTAGAGAAGATATTCAACTTAAAGGAGAGTTCGTATTTTCAGGTAAAATCACAGGCAGCTGCTAGCATATCAAACAAGGTTAGAGTCAGCAACTTAAATACAGAGACTAAACAACTCATATGCAGATAAAGGATGTAAAGATATGCTAATTTAATCACGAGCAATTGGGTCAGCCAGGAAATAAAAAAAAAAACTAAGCATACAAATAAAGAACTCATAGATTCATATAGTATGTACTTATGGTAAGCTGCACGTCCAATCATGACTCCATGAGCTCCTTCCCTTCGGGCTTCATTTACCTAAAAGTATAAATATCAATCTATACAGAAAACTAGGAGACGTGGCATCAAACCCATTCAGAAATATTAGTGAAATGAGTCAGCAATTAGGATATTATTTTTAATTCAATTTCGCATGTCAAACTGATATCTTTCTTTTGTGAGATGAGTTTTGTGTCATGGTATTCGTGTTTGATCGACG
Organism: Primulina huaijiensis; assembly: GCF_012295235.1. Classification (NCBI taxonomy): domain Eukaryota; kingdom Viridiplantae; phylum Streptophyta; class Magnoliopsida; order Lamiales; family Gesneriaceae; genus Primulina; species Primulina huaijiensis. The sequence continues at coordinate 11,997,622 of NC_133319.1, forward strand.
GCATGCAAATAAACTTGTTAGACCATTGATACAAGGTCCATTCAATATATGATTCGGTTTCTCGTCAAGTGGACGATCCATCATCAATCCAGACTTTGATGATCTTTGTTACCTCCAAAAATCAAGTAAAAGGAAACAACAATCATCCAGAACAAAGGAAGTTCATAAAACGAAAAGAAGTGAAGCAAAATACAAGAAAATCTATAGGTTAAGCATGCACACAGCAGAAATAAGGATTAGCACATAGAACCAACTCTTGCTTAAATACGATAAGACAATTAAGTTTATGAAAAGGGGCAGCTTTTTTAAAGGCCCGCTATGTTTGTTTAGTTTTTTAAATAGCCATCTGCGATGTATTTCAATACATAGGAGATTAATATTTTTAAAAACAAAAACATAGGGGGTCTATTGGGGATAGTTTTCTCTGTGAAAAATCATTTTCGAAACACCATACTTCATAATGGATATGGTTTATAGTTACCTCATCAATGGTATTTATGCCTCCGTTGATAGTAAACTGCAGGTCTGGAAAATCCCGTAAAAGAGCATAGAAGTACTCATATCTGCATCAGTTGATCCAAACTGATTAAGAAAACAAACTAAAACAGATTGTATTATCCTTTTTGGTTATCAAAGATCATGGATCAAAAGAAATTCTGGAATGCTTCAAGTGAATGAAATGACTTTGATTTAATTGAAAAAAAAATTCTTTTGGATCATCTTTTTCTGACCAAGAAGTCTGATAGCTATATTTCTTTTGCTAATTTCCTAGGAGAAATTCCCTTACAGATAGACAACATCTCTTGGGTGCATATATGAGACACCTCTTTGGTGCTCAATCAATGAAAAATACTTTCGAGCAACCTTCAAAATTTTTTAAAAAAGGAAAAAAACGAAGCAATAGCGCTAAATGAATTCTAAGAGATAATGAACACATACGGATAAATATAAATGTGTATTTAAAATGGGGACAAAAGAAAACACGAATGCATACTTCAAGGGAGGAATGGATCTATTTTCTTTGGCACTGATTCCATTAAGTAATGCCTTCCTAGAGTGTATTATGAAATGTTTTGTTGGTGATTGAGATGAGACCTTATATATGAACTCACCTGCACAGAAAGGGAATTGTTAATTATGCTGGACATAATTTAACAGTCACAAAAGTAAGATCCTGAATAAAACGGAAAATCACTAATTATGATAATTAAGATGAACCCTACTGATAACATGGAAAAACTGGCATAACAAAAGTAACTGAAAACATTGTGAGCTTGCAGCCTTTAGGAATCATTTAAGTCAGCATAAGAGCCAATGTCCAGATAAATCGACTGATCAAGAACATGGAATCAGCATGAATGTGGACATGTATGCATAGATTCAGCAACACGAAGGATGTGAAGGACATGGTTAGACAGACAAACCACTCCTTTTGGAGCACTAGGAATGCAGTTAGTAGTTATAGGAACTTACACAAGTTTGTTTCCTTGAATTAGACAAAGTAAAAAAAAGAAGGAAAGAAGGCTATGCATGGCGCCAGGATCCAAATATATCTATCTATTCAGGAAACACAGCTGAATAACCCGTGCATTCAATATCTCGCCAATACCAGTCTTTTAAAGAGAATAACCACTTTTATGAGGAATGTTTGAGTTAAATAATAAGAAAAAGAGAAGTAAGAGATAGAGTTGGAACGTACAAAGTTCATTATATGAGTCGTGGTCATCAACGCCGATTCTGCATTTGACACTAACGGGAACATTCGTATGTGCAGAAATTACTGACATAGCATTAGCAACAAACTTTCCTTGACAATGAAAATGTGACTAAAATCAGAACTCATTACCATAAATTGTAATTTTTAACGTCAGTCAATCTCAACACCAGTACCCATACCTTTGGATCAAGCATAAGGCGCACACCAAAACACCCTTTTCCAGCTACATTTGGACTTGGACATCCACAGCTGCCAGAATGATATCTTATTTCAGTACTTTTAGAAATAAATGTTAAAAAATATATCCAACAAATAGCCAAGATCTAGGGAACAAACTTGAGATTGATCTCATCATAGCTATATGAATTTGCAAGTTCAGTCGCTTTAGCAAGGTTCTCCAAGCCATTTCCCCCAATCTGGAGCACTACAGGATGCTGCTCTGGACAAAATGCCAAGAATCTATCCTGGTAATTACAAAGAAATCAATTAATTCAGAACAATTTTGAGCCAAAAGGACCAGTGTCTCTGGTAACATGAAATGAGTGTACCAAAGATTAAAACCTCCTTTGTTAACACTCATGAAGATAAAAACTAATAATACATAACATTATACCTAGAATTATTTATGAAAAAGGAAAAACATCCTAACAAACCCCCAAAGAAAGGAAACTGACAGATAAAAGACATTTACATCAATTACAATACGTGTCTCTTATAATTGGATTCTTCGACACAAATTTCAGAGACGGAAATGAGAAAGTAAAGTAAGAAATCCAATTAAAAGAGAACAGCTGGAAAGATGACCAAGACATGATTTGAAAATCTAAGGAAAGAAAATCCTTGTAACAAACTTCCTAGGCATTGATTAGTGTAGGCTTTCCGTCAAAATCTGCATCAATATAACTTCGATTTATTTCGCAATTCAGATAATTTGATTTCCACATTCTTCAGTTATACAATCATTTGAGATAGATGGATGAAATCTGAACAGAACTATGATTTTTTCTGCAATCCCTAAAGCGCTAAGGCATATGCCATCATCTCCTGCTGTATCATGATAAAGGAGATGGAAGAAAAACATTTTGGTGGAGCTTCATCTATATAATCTTGATCATAGTAATCTCAGCACTCAAAATTTTCCATTGTTTTGAGAACTGCATTAATAGAAACCATGCATTTTTTTCCTAATAAACCGAACAGAAGCAATGTGCAGATATCCTTACCAAGTTTCCCTTCTGGTATACAATTGTCTCGGCAGCAATCATTTCGGTGTATAGCCATGCATGTTTTGATATGAGGCGGGCCAAAGTTCTATAGTGATTGTCGGTGAAGTCCATCATTGGAGCAACACTGAATATAAAAAAATAATAGGTCATAGATTTTAAACTTATGTTATGTCCAAAACCTTTTGACAATAAAGGGAGTCAAAACTCAAAAACTCACCTAAACCAAGGGGGAGGGTACCGGGAGGCAACCATCATCGATTCCTTATGGCACATGTGCTTCTGATAGTAGCACTCAAATTTCCTCAATTTTAAATGATTTCCATAAATTAATTTTGGTGACAGTCTGCCATGGCCTTTCGGTATAACAGAATGAAAAGGAAATACAGAAGCAAACAAAGCATGCCCAGCATACTTCATCATTTGCCCAACTGCTGGACTGCAGATTGTTCCCTAATATACCTATCCATCGGATAGAAACGAAAATAACACAACAGGATTGAAACACTGATCATGTAAAGATGATTTTTTAAAGTAACATGGCATAAATGCTGATCTAGTTGGTACGAACAAGCTGTTGAGATAGACAAATAAATGATGATACAAGAACAGTACACATTTATCACCTTATTAAACCCATCAAACAAAGGTTCCCTCATAGATGATAAGATAATATGACATGAATGATGTGCAAAACAATTAAGGTGATTCAAACAAACATTTGTTCGTAAAAATTAATAAAAAGGAAAATTATGGACGTTTTGGATCTTAACTAAATGACCTGCTTGAGAAAATTTCTAGCTATATCTACCTCAGAAACTAGCATCACTGCTGCACGGTAGTACACCCACTCATTTTTCATCAAACATGGACCGTTATAAAGTTTTAAAATTTCAATCCGCCTCCCATTTAAAGCTTGTCGACGAACCAACATATGAACTTCTTTACACTTTATTTAAAAAAAAAAAAAAAAAAAAAAAAGTAATCGTGTTTTAACGCACCAAAAAACCATATAACTTGAGGATTTTCATTTTTCATATTAAATTAATTGATAAAGTCACTAAACCACATCATAGTTTATATTAAACTATCCAAAACTCTAGCTCCGTCATGTTTATCCATTCCTTGCATGGGAAAATAACTTAGGACAGATATAAAAACAGAAGAAATCCCACAAAAATTGATCCTTTTATTCTTTTAGGACATCGATCAATTGAGAGAGCGAGGGATAGAGAATTACATGGGAGAAGAGAAGGCTTTGTGCAGGACTCGGCCTCCAGAAACAAAGCGGCCGCCCAGTTTCAATCTTCATTCCGCCTATCGTAGCAACAGTGTCGCGTATGATATCTTGATTAATTGGGTCTTAGGCCTCATCACATACCTTCATTTGTTTTAATCGGGAGAGGTGTTTGGTTTGTTTCGTCCAAAATTTGATATTCGTATCAGATCAATTATAGGTTACTAGAGTAGACGCACGGCGGGTTTATATAATATTTTTTATAATTTATTTGATTTATATTTAAACGAAGATCAAAATATAATTATAAAAATAATGACATATTATACTGTAATTTTGATATATAAATTAAAAAATAAATTGAAAAATAAAAGAATAAAAAAATGATCTAAGTAAAAATTGAACATATAACTTAAACCCCAAAAAACAATGACTCTATCCACTGAATTATATATAACTTGCATTAAAATTTTTTAACTTTTTATTAATATATATAATTATTAAAACATACCATGACACCAAAATTAGTTATTTTAAGTGTCTCAACCTTAATAAAATAGTATAAAGTTAATAAATATGTTCGTCTCAACATATTTACGTAAATTTGATATTCATAAAGTCATATATTCGTCCCTACGCATTTACGTAACAATAGATATTTAAATTAATTTATAAATTTAAAATTAACTGTATAATAATATATTATTTTATAATTTTTTAATTCATAAATATTAAATATTATATTTTAACAATTGATTCTAACAACATATTATGTGAATTACAGGTATATCAAGAAAAATGTTGCATACTACCAACTAATTATTAAGATGTTTCGTATTTAATAGAATAGTAGTGTGAAGTTATTCAAATTTAATTGAACATTTTTTAATTTGCTGTCTATTATTTTTTAAAAAAAAAAAAAGTTGCTGAATTAATATTTATATCATTGCATAGTGAATTTCTCATCAACCAACCTACCTAAAGAATTTTCTAACAATTTAATTGATCCCTATCGTTATCATATTTATGAAAATTTTAGCGATGCCTAATTCACAAAAAAAAACAAAACAAAAAACAAAAAAAAACAAAAACAAAAAAAAACCTTGAACGATGGCGTATTATAAGTAAAATTTAGATCAATTTGGCATCAAACACAAAAATGGCACCTTTAAAAGATTAGTAAATGTTGAAAATAAAAAGGTTGAAGGTTGAAAATAAGAGTTATATATATTGAAAATTAGTGTTTGATGATGTATGTAATGATGTATTTATTTTTGGATTATTTTCAAAGAAATTCTATAAATAGGTCTCTCAATTTGTGAAGAAAATCACAATTGAGTACAGAGAAAAATTTTATAAAGTGTGTAGTTTGATATATTTTGTGAGTTTGAGATTTTTACTTTTTACCGTAAATTTTTACTTTTAACATGTTATCAGCACGATACTCGAAGGTTCGGTTCTCCATATTTTTCCAATCTCCAAAATACAAGAAAAAAGTAACAATATTCAAAAGTAAGAATATTTATTTTACTGTTTATTTATTTTTATTATATATATATTTAATATATGACATCATGTTATTGTATAAAAGGAGTCTATGACACCTCATTATAATAACGTGATGTGATTATATTATTACACTGCTAATATAATTTTACTGTGATTATTGTTTATTTATTGTATATATATATATATATATATTTGAATAATATCATGTTATTATATAAAAAAAAGTCTATGACACCTCATTATAGTAATGTGATGTGATTATTTCACTATTTATATATTTTTATTGTGTTATATAATAATTATACATATATTTGTATAATGTTACAATATTATATAAAAGTAGTCCATGACACCTCATTCTAGTATTGTGATGTGATATACATAATTATTTAAACATTATTAACATTATATACATCATATTATTACCATAAAATTTACATATACATACATTTATTTTTAATTTTGTAACGATCATAAACGGACATAAACGGTTAGTTTTTGCTCTATAAATATGATTTCACAAACAGATTCAATCACTCCAAACTTACTCTTTCTCCCTAAAAATTTTCTTCCTCAAAATTTTCGAAGAAGAAGAAGATGGTTCTTTCAAGGTTATTTTGTATAATTATTTTAGTTATTATACTCACTAGTTTTATATTTATCGGAGAATATCCGCCTCGTATTTTTTCTTTATTTTTAAGAATGCTTGTATTTATAATTTATCCGTTACTTTTTATTGTCATATTAATAGAATTTAACTAATAAAATGCATTGTTATTTTTCTAGTACCACCATGTCAAATTTGGCAAAGCTCGAATTTGTTGGGTTCGATATTACATGAAAAAATTATGTGACATGGACTCTTGATGTAAAAATACATCTTGAGTCATTGGGTCTAAGCGAGACCATTAAAGAAAATGGTATCTCATCATCACAAGAAAAAGCAAAAGCTATAATATTTTTGCGTCGACATCTTGATGAAGGTTTAAAATGTGATTATCTCATTGAAAAAGATCTCATGACTCTGTGGAAAGGATTAAAAGAAATATTTGAACATATAAGGGAAGTTATACTTCCGACCGCTCGTGATGAATGAAATATGTTAAGATTCCAGGATTTTTAGAAAGTTAGTGATTACAATTCGGCGATGTATCGAATAATCTCGCAATTTAAATTTTGTGGACATGAGGTTACGGAATCGGAAATGCTTGAAAAAACATTTTCAACTTTTCATGCATCAAATATAACTTTACAGCAACAATATAGAGTGCATGGATTTGCGAGATATTCTGAACTTATCGCATGTCTTCTTGTGGTGGAAAAGAACAACGAGCTGCTAATAAGAAATCATCAGTCCCGACACACTGGATCAACAACATTTCCAGAAGTAAATGCTGTAAGTTAAAATGAATTTAAACCTGGAAATCAAAATCAAATTCAGAGACAAGGTTTTGGTCGTGGTCGAGGTCGTGGACGTGGAAGTGGCCATGGACGTGGTCGCGGCCGTGGTTTTGAAATTAATCGAGATAGTTACTTCTATAACTCATCTCAAAAGGACGTCACGAACCACCCACTAAAAAGGCATCATGAGAACATAAGTGTTAATGAAAATCACTCAAAACAATTTGAAAGTTCTTGTTCTAGATGCGGCACTCTAGGACATTGATCTCGTATTTGTCGAGCCCCCGAGCACCTTTTCAAGCTCTATAAAGAATCGATGAAGGGGAAAGAAAAAGATACCACCTTCACTGAACGCATTGACCGTTTGAGTGATTCAACTCATTTTGATGCTGTAGATTTTCTGAATGATTTATCTGTAAATGATCAATATGTTAGTGGAATAGAAATGAAAAATATTGATGCTGCTGATTTTCTCAACGATTTCTCTGAAAATGTACAATATATTGGTGGAATATAAATGTAAAATAAATTATTTTTCATGTACTCATATGATAATGTTTTATTTTATAATTATGATATGCCTTATATTTTTCAATAAATTACATATGTATTTTCAGTAATTTTTTTCATTGCATATTTTTTTATGTTCAAATATGGAAACTGCTATGAACAAAGCTAAACAAGGAACTAATCCTATGGAAGTTTGCATACCTGATAGTGGTACAACGCACACTATTTTCCGAGATAAAAGATATTTCTTGGAACTAAAACCAACAAAAACAATGATGAATACAATATCAGGTCCTGTAGATTCGATAAAAGGTTATGGTAAATCACATTTTTTGTTAATTAATGGTACAAAATTTCTGATAAATGATGATTTGTATTCACCACAATCGAAAATAAATTTGTTGAGTTTTAATGACATATATTCTCATGAGTATGATACTCAAATAATAAATGAAGAAAACGAGAAATATATGTGTCTTACCACATATAAATCAGGAAAGAAATATGTAGTTGAAAAACTACCAATGCTCCCTATTGGATTGCATTATACATATATAAGTCCAATTAAATCAAACATGGTAGTTGATAATTCTTCAATACTGATTAATTGGCATGATCGATTAGGACATCCTGGTTCAACAATGATGCGAAGAATTATAGAAAATACACATGGTCATCCACTGAAAGCCTAAAGATCTTTCAAAATAATAAGTTTCAGTGCAAAACATGTTCTCTTAGAAAACTTATTATAAGACCATCACCAGCTAAAATCCAAACTGAATTACCTATATTGCTTGAACGTATTAAGGGTAATATTTGTGGGTCAATTCATCTGGCATGTGGACCATTTAGATATTTTATGGTTTTGATCGATGCCTCCAGTAGATGGTCACATGTATGTTTATTATCAACTCGGAATGTGGCATCTGCAAGATTACTTGCTCAAATAATAAAATCGCGGAATCAATTTTCTGATCATACAATCAAGAAAATTAGACTTGATAATGCTGGTGAATTTACTTCACAGACTTTCAATGTTGTTGAGCATCATGTTGCTCATGTACATATAAAAAATAGATTAGCTGAATCATTGATTAAACGTCTACAACTAATTGTTAGACCAATGATTATAAAAACTAAACTCCATGTTTCTATATGGGGACATGCAATTTTACATGCTTCTGCATTAATTCGCATCAGACCAAGTGCGTATCATAAATACTCCACATTGCAGCTTGCATTTGGTAAAGAACCAGATATTTCTCATCTGAGAAATTTTGGATGTATAGTATATGTGCCTATTGCAACGCCTCAACGAACAAAAATGGGAGCTCAAAGAAAAATCGGAATTTATGTTGGTTATGATAGCCCATCAATCATTCGATATCTTGAGCCTCAGACAGGCGACGTGTTTACAGCACATTTTGCTGATTGTTATTTTAATGAGAAAATTTTCTCAATGTTAAGGAGAGAAAATAAACATATCGAAAAGGAAATTACATGGTATACATCATCATTGTTACATCTGGATCCAAGAACTAAACAATGTGAAAAATATGTACAGCAAATTGTGTATTTGCAAAGAATAGCAAATCAAATACCATATGCATTTGCAGACACAAAAGGGGTAACTAAATCATATATACATGATGTAAATGCTTCTGCTCGAATTGAAATTCCAAAGAAACAAATTGAAGAAACTCATGATGTCATTAAACGCTTGAAGCGTAGAAGGCCAATCGGTTCCAAAGATAAAAATCCTTGAAAAAGAAAAAGCATAGAGAAACATGATGATCACAAAATAGAGAATGATATTCCTGCAAAATTACATGATGATGAAAAAGTTCTGTTAGAACCACAAACTGATGAGAATCGTGAAATCTCTATCAATTATATTAATACTGGAAAAATATGGAACCGAAAAGATATAAAAGAAATTGATGAAATATTTTCTTATAATATGGCATTTGACATCATAAATGACAATGAAGATCATGAACCAAAATCTTTTAGTGAATGTAAAAATCGACATGACTGGATAAAATGGAAAGAAGTCATCCAGGTTGAATTAGATTCGCTAAATAAATGTAACGTTTTTGGACCTATAGTCCTTACACCTGATGATGTAAACCCTGTTGGGTACAAATGAATCTTTATTCGAAAGCGAAACGAGAAAAATGAAATAGTAAGATATAAAACTCGACTAGTTGCACAAGGTTTTTCTCAAAGGCCTGGAATTTATTATGAATAAACGTATTCTCCTGTTATGGATGTAATTACGTTTCAGTATTTGATTAGTTTGACGATATCTGAAAATTTAGAAATGCGTCTTATGAATGTTGTCACAGCTTACTACAGATCACTCGATAGTAATATATATATATGAAAATCCCTTAAGGATTTAAGATGCCTGAAGCACAAAGTTCAAAACCCAGAGAATGTTATTCTGTGAAATTGCACAGATCATTATATGGGTTAAAGCAATGGGGTCGAATGTTGTATAATCGGCTAAGTGAACACTTAATGAAAAAGGGATATGTAAAGGCCTAGAAATCCTTACTTGAAAATTTGCGGAAAAATTAAAAATTTTCTTTTTAAACTAAATGAGATATTCAGTTCATAAGATAAACTGTTAAATAATGTATTATGTTTAAAAATAGCAGCGGAAGAAATTAATGATGTAAAAATAACTGTAAAAATTTTAACCAACGGTAGATAAAAATGTTTGAGCGATAACAATAATAAATGCTGAAAAGTGAGGTCCTCGGGTCCCACTACTGCGGACTCGAGCTGGCTCACTGATACCCGCCCTCGGTCCCGGCATCATCAGTACCTACAACAATCAAGTCTAGTGAGCCTAAAGACTCAGCATGCATATATCGTAAATAACAAGTAAATAATTAATAAAGTCGCATGCAAGTGAAAAATTTCCTGTTATGAGGTGTAACGTAAAATATCATTTCAATGGTAATTATAGTACGTGCATAAGTGAACTGAAAATATCATAGTGAAAATGTTTGCTCCTTAGAGCCCTGTAATGAAATAACTTGTAATAATTTTCTGGTGAGATTATGGTCTACGCAAGTGGTCCCTGAACTGACCGGTAACTGGCGACCGGGCCGGTAACTGGCGACCGGACTTAATAATGTATGTCTGATCAGACTACTGCCACAGTATACTGGGTGAAACAACTGAACTGACCGGTAACTGGCGACCGGACTTAAGCATGATAGTAAAGTGACCACAAGCAATATCGCATAAATCTCAAAATGAATATTTGCACGTCATATAATTAACTAACATAATTAAATATGAACAATTACGATCTTTTTGCAATAAAATCATGTACTTGCGATATTTAAAAATATCTATATGGCTTGATTGAAGAGTGAAAGAAGATATAAACATGCCTTGGTTTGTTTTGACAGAAAACAAACGATATAACGACGCGGCTCGGCGGAGACGGAGTGCCCTTCACGTTCTTACTTTTCTCTCTTAATTCCTTTAAACCAAGCATGCACCATAATTATTATAATGGCATAAAAATTGTAAACGTGATGCATGAACATTTAAAATATCATGATTTGTGCTCTGGGCGCTGCCAAGACTAAAATCTCACCCCGGGTGTAAAATGATCATTTTACCCCTGGAACCCAAAAATTATCGTTTTAATCCTGGACCTCTAAAAATTGACCCGAAGCTTACCAAACTCCTTAAAATGTCCCAAAACATATTTTTAAAAGCATTCCTAAACATAAACTCGAGCCCAATTCACCGCTTATCTAATTCATTTTAAAACTCGGACCGGTGTCCTGATTTCAACCCGAATCGACTCGAAACGTAATCAAATTTTTCTCAATTTTTTTTATCATATCTTAAAAATACCAAAAAGTCCCTAATACCATAAAATCACCCCAAAAATCTTGGCTGAAATATCCCCAAAAAGACAAAACTCTCGGCCCCCTTCATGTGCTGCCACCTCAAGCACTTCCCTTTCTCAAAATTCTTGCCTCTACACTCACCCCGAAGCACTAGTCACAAGCCCACACTTCAGGGACTTAGATCAGAACCTAAGGGACCTAACCGACTCATACCACAGCCCCATGCACACTCCTGCCAACCAGAAACCGAGGAGCACTATAAAGAGCCCAACCCGAGACCCCTTTCTCGCCCCTTCACCCGAATGTCCAGAAACTTTTCTAAACCACATGACAGCACCTTGAAACCATTAGCAGTCCCTAGACACTCAAGAACTGAAGCCCCTTTCACCAAAATACAGAAAAGTCGTGAGTGACAATGAAAGAAATGCATCATATGAACAAAAACCGAAAAGCTTTCATGTTCATGGAGGGATCGGGAATTTGCCAAAGATTAATCACACAACAACAGTAATATGACGTGCATGAAGCAAAGAAAGAAGAAAAAAAACGTGCCTGATTGTGTTAAACACGAGGAGATAAAAGAGAGAGGAGCCGGAAGAATCTATCTACGCAAGAACTGAAATAGCCAAAGGTCCCTTGAGCTTTGCTGTTTGAGAAAATCGATAGGGTGAGGAATTCTGAGTGGGTGGGATGTCGGCTGCTGAAGGTGCTAATGTCTAGGTTTAGGTTAAAGGGTAATATATATATATATATATATATACTAATTACATAGTTAACAAATAGTTTAAAGGGTCTTAATTTGATTAATTAAAAGCTTAAGAGTTTTAGGCCCAATAACTCCAAAAGTGGGCCCATAAGTTTCATACGCCCTACCGAAAAATATTTCGTGTTGAGAAGATTTTGAAAATATTAACCGAACCCTTAAAAAGTGTCTCGATTCGATAAAATTTGCGTACCGATAAAAAATAAAATCTGCGGGTAGAAAAAACCAAAAATTCCCATTTTTCAAAAATACACTTAAAAATGCTTTAAATTAATTTATAAAAATAGATCGTGTAGTAAAAGAATTTTCCTGAAAATTCCCTGGTCTCCGATCCTCGATTGAACGTGAAATGCACCTAGAAACCCTAATGCGTGAACTTTTAAAAATTTCATGGATTAAATCCTATCATGCATGAATTATGCATAAAATGCATAAAAATAATTAAACACAATTTAATGAAATAAACATACATTTAATGCTTTAAAAAAAAATTAATTAAAATGCCAAGGAAATTCAATAACTTGAATGCATGCCAACTTTTTAAATTATATTTACTAACATGCTAAATTACCCCTTCTTAAATAAGTCTTTATTAACTTATCTCAATACTCCATCTCCAATCCGGCCTCACTTATTTAACTGAAAAGGTGACAATTAAACTACCACGTAAAATAAATAAATTTATAGAAAAGAATTTAAATACTCATGCAATTAAAAAAATCATTTTAATTTAAAATACTAGAATTATGCATGGCTTATACGTAGTCAAATTTACGGGTTCTACAGGATATGTAAACAATTCAATATGCCCTTGCGTTTTCATTAAGAAAACAACATCCGGATGTGTAATTATTGTTGTATATGTTAATGATTTAAACATCATTGGAACGAATAAGGAAATTCAAGAAGTTGTGTCGTACTTGAAGGAAGATTTTGAAATGAAGGACTTTGGAAAAATAAAGTATTGTCTAGGTTTGCAAATTGAATACAGAGAATGTGGAATATTTGTTCACGTGTCAAATTATACAGAAAAAGTCCTTAAACGTTTTAATATGGATAAATCAAATCATTTAAATACTCCAATAGTTGTTAGATCATCAAACATAGAAAAAGATCCATTCCGTCCATGTGAAGATGATGAAATTATTTTTGTTCCAGAAGTACCATATCTAAGTGCTATCGGTGCCCTTATGTATCTTACAAATTATACAAGACCTGATATATCTTTTGCTGTAAATTTATTGGCAAGATTTAGCTCATATCCAACAAAGAGAAACTGGAACAGAATTAAACATATATTCCGTTATCTACGAGGAACGACAAACTTGGGACTTTTGTATTCAAAAGATACCAATCAAAGTATAATTGGTTATGCTGATGCTGGGTACTTATCTGATCCACACAAGACACGTTCCCAAACCGGATATGTATTTACTCGTGGAGGCAGTGCAATTTCTTGGCGTTCACAGAAACAAACACTCGTAACAACTTCATTAAATCATGCCGAGATTATTGCACTACATGAAGCAAGTCGTGAATGTGTGTGGCTAAAATCAATGACCGAACATATCCAAATCTCATGCGGATTATCATTTGAAAAGAAACATGTGATACTACACGAAGATAATGATGCATGTGTTGCTCAAATGAAATAAGGATACATAAAAAGCGACAGAACTAAACATATCCCCCCTAAGTTTTTCGCATTCACCCATCGCATTCACCCAAGTGCTTGAGAAGAATAAAAATATTGATATTCGTTACATTCAATCAAGTAAAAACTCATCAGATCTCTTCACAAAGTCACTTCTTATGACAATATTCAGAAAACATATATATAACATTGAGATGCGCAATCTACGAAATTTGTGAAGAATCGTTCGTGTTAACATGAGGGGGAGTTTACGTGACTGCACTCTTTTTTCCTTACTATGTTTTTTATCCCGAAGGGTTTTTCCTAGTAATGTTTTTAACGAGACAGTATAAAAACACGCAATGAAGACAATCATTGTATCATGATCATCATCACAAGGAGGAGTATTGAAAATAAAAAGATTGAATGTTGAAAATAAGAAGTTGAATGTTGAAAATAAGAGTTGTAAATATTGAAAATTAGTGTGTGATGATGTATGTAATGATGTATTTATTTTTGAATTATTTCTAAAAAAATTCTATAAATAGGTTTTCACAAATTGAGTAGAAATTTTTTTTTATAAAGTGTGTATTTTGATATATTTTATGAGTTTGAGATTTTTGCTTTTTATCATAATTTTTTATTTTTAACAGTAAAAAAATGACATTTTTAAGTGAATATCACAAAATATCATATGATCAGTGGAAAATATAGTGGAATTTATTTGCAGTAATAATATAGAGAGGCTTATAAAATTTTAATTTTCTCTCTCTATAACTGAACATCTTAATTATGGATAGTTGCATGATGAAGAATTCATTTAATTGAACACAAGCTGAATATTGATAGTATTGATGTTAGGTGCAAATGCAGCCATATAAACTACTGTAGTCTAAAACATGACTTCAACTCCTATTCCTAAAGAAAATGAGAGCAAAATCATGTCAAAAGCACCCTATTCCTCCGAATGGATGTAGTTCAGCAAGAATTGGCGGCACTGAGATGAAAGGGACAACTTGATGGAGTAAAACCAAAGCTCCCTCCATCTCGTGGCTTCAGATACCATACAATACAATTGCCTCGTATAAGCTCCAGCACAAAACAATTTAGACCTTCGAGTTACCATAAAATCTTTCACCTGTCATCTTTGGGAGGCATACATTTGCGTAAAACGAGCGAAGTCTAACGCTTCTGCTTCTGAGAAACAAAACGGATTCCTTGCTTCCCAAGTTCGAAATTCTTGGGCTTTCCATCATCAAGTGCTATGGAGACCGTTGATGTACCCTCTAAGACTTCTAACACTGTTCCCCTATGCCTGAAAGAAAAGAGAATGGGATAACTCAAGCATTGGATCTACACTAAAATCCCAGAAAGAGATGAAGCCTCTGATACATGGACAAAACATCAATTACTTGAAACTTGTACAGTGTGCACCAAACCATCTATTCGGTACCTGGCTCGGGATTGTGATCATAATTCATTTTTAACAATTGGTAATTTTTATGTTTGGTGTGGTGGTGGTGGGGTACTAATATAATAATCTTAAATTGTGTCGAATGTCTACAGCCACAAAATGAAAAGCTTAAAAATTTAACAAGTGCATCGGTCATTTCTTACCATTAAATTCCCAGGAAACATTATAGAATTCATTTTCTTTTACCTTGTATACCATATACACGTATGCGTACTGTTTTATGAAGAAGAAGAAACTCACCAGGAGTCATTGGACGGCTGATGAATCTCAACTCTTTTACCAGCAGCATCTTTTCCCAATTTCTGCAATACCCAGTTTGCATCAGTGAACTCCTTCATAGTGTTGTCTTCATGCCATTGTGACGTATCTTCGTCACCTGGTACTGGTCTACGCCGTTTTGACCTTTGACCACGCGTATAAGTTATCTCTTCCTTTCCAGGAAGAGGCAAAGGAGAGGGAGTTTGGATTACCATCTGTCCCACATGGACTCTCCAATCGGATCTCTCTTTTCGGCTTAATCCCTGATTCAAATTATCGGGAACATTTTGATTTCCTTTGTTTGAATTGTTCGGAATTTTAAACTTCAAAAAAGGCTTGTGATCATTCGCTGATGCCTCTGAATTTGATGGAATGCTACTATTGCCATCGTCCAAGTCCCCAGAAACAGTAGGCCTATCCTCTGCGTACTTCATTGAAGAATATTTGTTCCTCTGGCTAACTAGGACATCAGAACCACTCCTTGTAGATGCACCATCTTCAATGCTTCTTTTTCCCAGTACTGAATGTGAATTCTTTAGAGAAACAGGTTCATCCTCATGACTGAATTTGCCTCCAGTAAGTTTAGAGCTAACGTCGGAAGCTTTTGAATTGGTATTCTTGATCTTAATCAAGTTACCCTCTTTTTCTCGTAACTTGGAACCTTTCATTTGATCAGTGTGGCTAATATGTCCTGCATCTCACAAGACATAAATGTTTAATTTGCAAAAAAAAATGTAGACACGGTACTGCGAGATAAAAAGGATGAGAATAAACGAAGAAAGTGTAGAGGACAACATTTCTTAAACTAAAGAGTAGCACCTTTTTTATCCCCAGATTCAACTGCATTATCAGGACTGTTAATGTACTCATGATGTTTCTGTTGAATAATATCCTCGGTGCCCACTGTATTTATGAGAAACATGGCTTAGTAAATGAATGATCATAAAGTAAAAATCAATAGGTTAGAGACTAGCTAAATGGTTTATCCATTTGTGTATGGTTAATTCTCTCCCTATAATATCCTATTTTCTCAAACTATTAATGTTTATTTCCAAATGCCACTAACCAGAATAAAATTTCTCATCGGATTTTCAAATATATTTCAATAGTTTATCCGTGTTAAGTAATTGGAATAGCTATGAACCAATGGGTTTCGACATGTCAAATCCAAGACCAAGATTCTGTCTCCTGCATGTTGCACTGAACAACTCTTCACAGCAATATATAGAGGAATTTCCCATTCGTAAATCCACAATACTAAAGGTGGCAATACTTGGGCAATGAAAATACAGATTGCTCGCTAATATCCCCAATTTCCCTGTCATGTCCTCTCGAATGGCATGTTTATGGCAAACAAGTCAGCAAGATATAACACAAAGCTGAAGCGCAAATTATGCAAGGGCCTATATAGGCCAATACCATTTGATAGGGAAGCATCAATGTGATACCATCAAAGCTAACTATGGTGATTCGATGTACTCCAGTTATGAGAATAGCAACAATACACACTTCAAAAAAGTCCAAGTAAACTCCATATTTATTATCACTCTTAGCGATCATTTGCCCTATTAGAATTGTTAGGTTTTTAAATGTTGATAGCATTTATCTTGTTCGGAGGAAAGTCCATGTGTACTAAAAATATATTGTAACTTCAAATTTCAAGTCTTTCTATAATCAGTTTCTCCATTATGAGTTTCCCACCATTATCAAGCCCAATTCATTATACATGACAAATTGACAACTCTGAGATAAAACTCACATTTCAATTAAGTGGACATCATATACTGTTGAATTTCAATCATCAGCAGGGTTCTTTTCCGATAATTTCAAATTCCCAGAATTTTGACTGAAATTTTGATTTCATGTAATTCTGTTTAATTACGTTAATCCAAAGCAGAAATTGGACTTCTAAAACAAGTATTCGTCAGCTACATATTCTTACACACAGTAAATTTCCAATACCCAAAACAATCAGTAAATACTCCACATAATATCTATAGAATTCGCTTTCCTGCACTACCAAAGCTCGATCCCTAATATGTTAAATTCCACATAAATTGTATGTGCATGCAAAGTTTAACAATTCAAATTGAAAGAAAAGCAAAATAAACACACAAATATCTCATAGGACATACCGTATGGTGAAGTCAAAACTTCTTCCTTCTTAACATTTGAAACCTCCGATCCCGGAGGACTAGATGTATTTCTACTTCGTCCACCCAAATGTATAACAAGCTTGGGTCCTTGTGCAGTCTTACTCACATTACTATTGTTTCCAATTCCTTCCCTATCTCCGTGAGATTTGTTACTCTTTATTTTTATTGTTCTCAATGCCTTCTTTCTTTTGGCTTCTGTAACCTCATCAATGTATTTGTGATTAGGCACCGCTGCTTCGTTAACTGAACATATGCCTGCTGCCTTATCTCCAGCAGCCGGTTCACCAGAAAATTGCATTTCTTCATTGTAGTTATCACCAGTTCTGCGTCCAAACAATGGACCATCCTGGTGTCTCTCAAACCTCTGGGATGCATCAGTTCCAATAACGAAAAATGTTTCATTCCCCTTTTTCTTGCCATACTTCTTATTTGAAGATTTTTTTCCATGTTCTTTTTTCTTTCTTGGCGAACTATCACCTATCCCTTTAAGAGAAAACTTCAATGAACGGCAATTTTCATTTTTCAACACCACAGATCCACTGTCTTCATCATCTGAAAAGGGTGAAATGTCAAATATTTCTTCCTGAATTGGCAACCCAGCATCAGCCCTCGAGCTTGCTATCATATTCTTATCAGCTTCATCTCTTCGTCTCCAGAGCTCCTGAACAGCCTCCTCGAGATTCCTAATCTGGTAAGAGGAGAGACATTGAGGAAAACATCAGCAAAAGAGGGAGCATTTACATGTTGCGCATATATTGAAACCAATTATGCAAGAAAGCCCACCTGGGAGCATTCTCCACGACATGTAGGGCACACATATTGGAGATGTCCGTCAACCTGAAATTGCATGTACTTTGCATCGCTGGATGGAATAGCAGCCAACAAAAAGTTAAAACAATAAATCAAAAGCTAACTAATCTAATCAAAAGAGCAACCTATGATACAAAAATAGTCAGGTTCCATGTAGAACCAAAAACTTAAAGACCAGTAAAATTAAAAATAATCATCACTAGAAAAGCCATGGCCAATATCACAAGAGAAGTCATCCATTATTGTATTTGGAGACTTGTAAATAACACCACACAAGCGAAGCTTGCGAGGTCAATCTGGTAATTTAGGTCAACTACAAAAAGCCATGAAAGAGTAGGGTGATATAAGTGCACAACTTCGATCGCACATTCCAGCCAAAATCAAAGTTTGGAGTGTGAATAGAATGCCTAACAGAGACAGAGACGCAGGTCAAAGTAGGCTGAATGGTGGAACTAACTTGTTACTGCCAGGGACAAAAGGAAAGTGGAAAGTGCTCTTTGTCTCTTTTTTTAGGGGAAAGGGGGAAGAAATGAACAGAGAATTACAGTGCTCGCAAGGACTTTATTTATTCTCATCTTTTTTCACTTTTCACAGTTCAGTAGAAAAGTTTGTAGAATTACTGAGGATTATGAATAGTGAAAACTTAAGTTGTGTACGGGTGAGATATTATTTGGAGATGTGATACATCAGCCTGCTGAAATTACTTATATTACATTTATATACATAGATTTGCAGTGTGTAAATAAGATAAGGTTGCGAAAAAATATGGAGGATATCATAATTGGATTAACTTGATGAACAAAAACTAGAGAACCAACCTGATCCCATCACAGGGGCAGTGAACCCAGCGTTGACAGATATCACAGCAAACCATAGGTGTCGACTCAGAATCCCTATAAACCTTCAGTTTTTACAACAAACAAGTTATCAAGCTTTATAGCTTCAAATCAAGTTTAGTATATCACCAAGCTAGGCATGGATGTAACCTTTCCCAAGTACAATTTGACTAACAGAGTGAGCACATCAAATCAAAACAAATGGTCGGGGCACTAAGTCGTACCTTCAAACAAACAGGGCAATAATTACCCTTCACAAACAATCTTCCACAAGCATCACAACAAGTATACCCTAAGAACCACCTGCAATAACTCAGTCTTGTGATTGTGAGATAGTCGGATTTCGTTATCGTAAAAACAAATCTGCCCAGAAAAGGGGTTGACCCCACCCCACCCTCAAAAGTATTCATAGAGCATAAAGAAAATTGCCTTCCTGTCCTCCATAAGCCTATCACAACAACAGCTGCCGCATGCAATGCACACACTTATTATCTCCATTTCTCTAGATTAAATATTACATAAAAAATTCTCAACTTATAGAAACAAAGGTAAATCATGTATATAAACAACAAAATCAACTCCAGCGAATGTTCAAGATTTACCATCATTACGGAAAACCCCAATTAACCAAATAATAGACAAGCCACACCCACGGAAGTGGGCAAAATGGAGAGAGAATATATATAACTAGATCCAGCAAAAAGTAAGCCAGAAAGTTCTTATACATAGTATCTCCACCAAAACAGACAGAAAGTACTCAAGTGTTCTTTTTTCTTTTCTTTTCTTTTTTTGAATAAAGTATTCAAGTGCTTTACTTGATAAACTAGAAAGTCCTGTCGATAGTTGACCAAAAAGTTAACAAAATACTTATTTAATCAGCTGTCCCAAAGACAAGTTCCGTTTAACTTCGAGAATTAAAAATATAAACAAATATTCTAATTATGTTGTATAAGCGAATTCAACATTATTCTTCACAAACCTATCTTTCTTCCTCAATTAAATGAGTTCTCCAAATAGGAAGAGTAAAACATACAGAAAGAGACAGAAGGTTTTCTAATTAACACACACCCTATTCACCCTCTGTAACTACTTTCATAAGTTAAATCATGATGCGAGGCACAAATATTCATCATCTCTGTCAAGCACTAGCCTTGGTGCACTTTAAAGGCCTAAGGTGCATTTTAGAGGCACACACTTCACAGAATGGATTGTCAATTCAGGGTAAAATGCAACATAATAGCCCTTCATATTGTCTTGTATACTAATTAAACATAGTTTTGTTATTGTTCAATAATTTGCAATTACACACGTCTAGATATTATAATATTGTGCTTGAGCATGTCGCAAACCAATAAGGCATGAGCCTTACTTAAATATGACATGCGCCTCGGTTTATGCTTTGGACCTAGGTTACAAAGCATATGTGCCTGAGTGCTCAAAAACTGTAAGTGAAACAAGACACCAACTTTATTGGCAACAACGATATGAGAACCCAAATTTGAGCATAATAATAACCTAAAATTGAAGAACATTAGGAACTTGAAGCCTTCTCCGATACTCATTGTAATCAACACCCTCAACTTATCACATTTATACAGTCAAAAATAATAAAATAAAGCAAGGGAGATCATGCTAAAAAGGAACATACTGCTCGGTTCAAATTCAAATACCACAACTCACTTTTCAAGAAAACCAATACGTAATTCATGAAGAGTTTCAAAATTTGAAAGAAAAAAAAATTGTAATGTTTTTCATTATCCTAGAAAATAATTTTTTTCGTTATATCCATAAGCGATTAAGAAGCATATTGTTTTTTATATCCACAAACGATTCAGAAGCATATTTTTTTTATATCCATAAACAATTAAGATGCATAACTAATCCTGGAAAAACCACGACTGCGAAATGTATATAATGTTAATTTGTTTAAGATGGCAACTCCACTCTAGAAACACAAAAACCTTCCTTGCACAGATGCTAACTCAGAGAAACAATTTTTAAAATTCCAGATTACAAAATGAGTTGATTGTCCATGATACAAAGTCTGGTACTTGACAGGATAACTTGGAGAACCAAATAAAGACAGCAAAAGCTCCTAGGATATGAAGGACAAGGAGAAACTTCAAAATATAGCCGAAGACTGATACCTTACACTTAGCCCATTTCCTGGAACAGAAGAACCACAGCTATGACACTTTGTATGCTTTGGGCACAAATAAGGCCCATGGCCAACGTTCTGCATACTCAGAAGGAAAATACATGAGACACTAAAAAATTGGACATGAGTATGAGGATACAGAATTCACAACCCACCTTATGGGGAGGTTGTTGACAGTAACAATGGTATGCGCCATCACACCTTTTACAAAACATGAATTTATTTGGATCTCCAGTCCTTCGGCAAACCTAAGGAGGCCAATTATGAGAAGCGAAGACAATGTTTAAACCATGTTTCATCAACTTCGATAAATAATCAGAAATCAAATCGAGATCCTAATAAGCCATCCAATAGCACACATGAAGGAGAAGAAGGAATAAAAACAGCACCCTCTCTCATTTATCAAAATTTCATATCAATGCTTTAACCACAAAATAGGTGCATTTTTTTCATAGTTCAATTATTTAGGACCACAAAAAAATATGTCTAACTTATGGTTTCAAGGAAAATGATCCGGATATCAGTCTCGTCGTGTAACTCTTCCTAGTTCCTCCTTGTATTCTAATTGCAATCTCACGATATTAGCACATATAAGCTACTCATCGAGGCACCAAAACAATATATCTAAAGAAGCTATCTGCATGATATACTGAGTTATTGATTTCTGAAATAGAATTAAAATCTCCAAGAAAACAACTAATTGGCTCTACTCACTTTTAGCATTGAGTTCCCTTGAATATTATCATCAGCATAGTAGAATGCTTTCCCGTATTGATAAAGAACAAGTCTTAGTTATTAATTTTAGAAGTGTGATTCTATAGCAAAGAAAAGATATTTACCTCACATATCCGGCAAGAGGGGCAACTCCAAGAACTCCAGTGAAAAAGATCTGTAATCAAAACTTTCATGCAAAGGATACAAACGCATGTTTAGTAACTTTTTCGCAGTTACAAATGTTACCTCTATTTTGAGACCAAGATTTTATGCAGCTTCTGTGATACTTCTTGCCACAAGTTTTGCAAGATAGCATCTTTCTTGCCCTTTCACCTCCTTCATTTTCCCCATTAAAGCATAGCCGGCACATAACTTTGACATTCGATTGACCTTGCTCTTCTCCAGAGGCATGTTTCGTAGACGTCTGCTAAAAAAATCAGTCCACAAGCATCTCAACGGAACTTCTACCTTCGTGAATCAACATAATAAATGCATTCACAGAAAATCTTTACATAAATACCAAAAGGCATGTAATTTTATGAAGCA
This sequence comes from Primulina huaijiensis, assembly GCF_012295235.1. Classification (NCBI taxonomy): domain Eukaryota; kingdom Viridiplantae; phylum Streptophyta; class Magnoliopsida; order Lamiales; family Gesneriaceae; genus Primulina; species Primulina huaijiensis. The sequence continues at coordinate 12,020,448 of NC_133319.1, forward strand.
AGATGAAAAAGAAACAGACAATTATCAACTACTTTGCCGACTTTATAACATGATTAAGGATTCATGCTTCCGTATAGTGCATAAATAATAATTTCAAATCAAAGAGGAGCAAACAAACACATAATTCAGGAGCAGCTCTGCAAAAATACAAAGGAATGCAACCATATGAGAATAAAGACATTAACCGATTTTTTAATAGCCACACTCATTAAATTTGTGCAAGTATAAAGCAGGTTCTAACACATGGCAGGTCGAGATAATAACTCTGGCCAAGCCAATTCCGAAGACTGGAATCATACTGAGGAAAAAACAGATTGTTCATCACCATCATCTCCAGCAGGTTTTCGCTAATGTATAGCGAATTTCATAGAACATACAATTGAGTATCATAAAAGAAATCCTTGGGAGTGCTTACTCGTTTAACCTATAGATCATAAAGATCAGAAAACTCAATCTGTTGAAGTAGGATCCAAACACAAAAAAATCTAAGGTGTGGTCAGCCTTCAGCCTGGATTTGGAATTCTACAGGGTAAGCAATTGAACAAGTGTATAGCCTTCTTGTAAAAAGTTTTCTTCAATAGGGGAAGGAATCTTAACCTCTGCCACGAAAACACGATCTTAAAGCTATAAGTTTTCTGCAACAGACACCCCCAAACAACTGACAAAAGCCAGTGTCTTCATCCAGGTAAAATCTCCAAAATAAGCTCTTAATAAAAAATATACTGATAGTCCATATGAGATAAGAATCATAAGATCAGTACGTAAACCGACAGCTAATGATAATGATGACAGTAGCTACTACCACAATGAAATAACGACTTCCTCAGCCATGTGCAATAAAACCAGAACTTTCATGTAAGAATTACTTGCAAGGTTAGAAAACATTTCCTTGGTCGCATTAACTTAAGCCCCAGCATTGAAACACATACCAAGATGCTTTACAGTATCCACAATAACTCCCATATAACAATTTTTAATATAAAACATAAACTTCATCCAAGTAACTACCGAATCCAAAAATTCGGGTGGCATAATGTGCATATTGCGAACTTAAAATCCAATTCAAACTAAATTAACTGAAAAATCTAGCAATACAAACAAGTACTCATCACTCACCCCATAATTGAAACCAAAACTGCCTAAAGAGAGTAAACAATTTACACTCTACATATTCCATATAAATAAATGCACATTTTTTTCAGGAAAAATACCCACAAGAATAATGTCGGTCTTAGTTAAAAAAAATGAATTGCATAACTTGAAAACCCTCACCATCAAATCACCAGACTCAAACCTCCTCGCATAATCCTCTGCCACCAATGACGCAGCAGTAGCTTGTTTCTGCAGCGCCACCCTCTTCACCTGCGCTGAAGCTGCAGCCACCTCCTCCCCGCTGTCTCCGCCTCCAACACCCATCGCAGCGGGAAGCTGCGGCGGCTGAGTCGCCGGAACGGCGGAACCAACCACCTTGGGCACCATAACCTGAATCGTCGCATCCTCCCTGGCCTTAATCAGCCACGGATCCTTCAAGAACTGCTCAACCCCAGCAACCTCCTGCAAAAACTCGATCTTGCCCTTTTCGCTCTGCAGCCTCCGCGGAAACCCCAGCGCACAGAAGCATATCTTCCGACTGCAAACACAGTATCATTCAAACTCAAAAACCCACATCACAAAAACCCAAAAAAACACACTTTAGTGAATGTAAAACTATATAATTAGAAGAAATAAATAGTGGGCTGAGCCGTGGAATTAAGAGAATGGTACCATGTAATTGGGCAAGCAACATGAAATGCCATAAGAAAAATATGAAAATACGGGGAAAATTAATTGACCGTGTAGCGTTTATTTGTGCGGGGAGAAAAATTAAATATATTTTTTTTTAAAATTTAATTGGAAATTGGAAATGAAATGTTGAGGGGAAAGAGGGAAGGGGCGAGGGACAAGAGGTAAACGGAGATTTGGGAATTGCCTTGGAGGTCATTAATTATAGATCGGTCCCTCAAGTTTCAAGAAAATTTCTTGTTTGGCCTAATTTCCTATTAATTATTTATTATGACAAACAGATCACATTTAACATTTCTTCTTGAAATTTAACATATTATCTTATAAATTCTTGAAATTTAATTTTTTTTAAAAATCCTAAATCATAAAATATTTGACCAAGGATTCATATTTGAGTTCTACTAAATGTTGGGCAAATCTTTTCCACAGCCAGAATAAAAAAAAACTAGTAAAAATAAAGTTTGTACTAATATATATCCAAGGACCTCTATAGTTGAATACATATCTTGAAAAAACAAAAACAAAAAGCACCAAATTATGTAAAAATCATAAAAATTTGAATATATTAATTCAAGAGAAATAAATACTAAAATTGATCATTTGTTATGATCTCCTAAACTTGGATACACTAAAAACAAATAAAAAAGTTGAAATTGATTAAATGAATCGTCAACATAATCTTGTATTTATAAACATGTAGAACTTTATAGAAACATAAAAATATACAAATGAAGATGTTGAAATCTGGAATGAGAATATTATTGAACTAAAATTATGAAACTCTGCAGGGAGTTTGCAAGAGTTGTGTGATATGAATTGTGTCCCTTTTTACCGATTGATTTTCTTTTGTTCAGTTTATGTAGAGTTTCTTTCACTCTTATGCTCCCATGATCACTGGCCACGATCTCCTTTGTCGGCTCACTTTCCGTTTCATTCAAACTAATGGGCTTTTTCATGTATTGATTAAAAATATTTTTCTTAGCCTTGAGTTTTACAAATATTGGGCTAATTTTATTTTTTGATGCAAAAATATATCCACCATGGGCATTTGCCCAACATGCCTGTTTACATGTATGAACGTTTATTTATCCAATTCATTTTTCACTTTCACCACCATGAGGTCCAAGTTGTGTTCAATAAGTTGGGTTGCCTGTATGTATTGGGAAGAAATTAACCAAAAAATCATATTTTACTCCCTCGCTTTTCTTTTTCTTCTACATCGGATGTTCTCCTCCAAACGTTTTGTTTTCAATTTCATGTTAGAGATTTTCTCAAAACCAACACAATCATGTTTTTTAAACATATATAAACATGATAAACAAATATACGGAAGCTAAATCGAGCGTTACCTCCCGCAATTGAATCATGTTTAAGTATTCTGATTTTCCTCCGATTAAAGCCTTCTAAACACTCCAATCTCTCTATAGATGGTGTATTATTGAAACGACCTCTAAAAAAAAAATTTTCCAATCTTAAATCATAATTTCTAAATTTATACATAAAATAATTTAACCTAATCATAGATCATAATAATTTAGCAATTTAAATCTCAAGTGCATAAAATAAAATCCTAAATCATCGACTAACCAAAATTCCTAAATCGACCTTTGAAAAGATCAACTAATAAAACAAAGCATAAAAATATCTCTAAAAATCCTTATAATAATATTTAAATCATTTATCTATCTAGTTAGTGCGGAAACATAACGGTCTTCGGGTGTGTACTGCTGCACTCGATCCACTCCAGCGTCATCACCTCCCATAAATCATCAAAGCCTGCATCATACAAACCTAGTGAGTGTAAAGACTCAGCACGTTCTAAACATGAATATCAAATAATACATATACAATCACATGCATATCATATTTTTATTTAAAATAGCTTTTGAACATAAATAAACCATTTAAAATCATTTTAGCATAATTAAATCATAAATAGTAAAATATCATTTTGAAGTAACTTTAAGCATAAATAAATCTTTTAAAATTATTTAAAATAAGCTTTAAGCATAAATAAATCATTTTTAAAAATAGCCTTGATCCTCATCATAAATCATATATCATAAAAATCCTTTTTATCATAAGCTTTCAATCATATATCATTTTGGGTGAAATTTGATCCTTGAAAGTGACTAGCTTTTATCCTTTTGGTCGACTGCAGTCTTAGCTCCAGATGGCCCATGGGGGTGGGCAATTGGCTCCACCATGAAAATACGATCCTCGGGATCCCTTTGAGGCCTTTTTCCATAGACGAGGTCTCTCTGGGGCCTTGGCCTGTGAACGTGGTCCCTCTGGGGCCTTGGCCCGAATATGGGTTCCATCTGGGGCCTTGGCCCTCACGTCATCTCCACAAAATCATATATCATATCATTTGTCACAATCAATTCACATCCCTCAAAATATTTTCTCTTTTCTTTTTAAAAAGCATAAAATAAGACAGCTTTCCAAAAATAACATTTTAAACAATATAAATTGCATAGCTTTATCATAAATCATAAAAATACATATTATCATCAAAATCATCATTTTAAATCATATAATATCATTTAACATACGTTATGATCCTTCGGGACGCTACCAAGCGTCTTCGTATTTTTCTAAGTGTAAAAGGACTTTTTTGCCCTGGACGTAAAAATTCTCGAATTTATTTTTTTTCTCACTTTTAATGACATGAGGTTATTCTAAATAATTATTTAAGCTTAAATATAATTTTCAATAATTTTATAAAGCTTAAAACTAGGGTTTTCAATTAATTCTTTAATTAACGTTTCGTGCGGCGATAAAATCCCGATAAATCCAAAACTCAATATTTTGATCCCAAATTTTAAACATAACATTTTTAGTATTTATTCTACCCTTCCAAGTCATGAGCCACACCCGTGGACCCATGGATTCAATTTTTTTTCTATAATTTTTGAAATTGACCCTTTGAGGAACACACCGAGCCATCTTCCAAAATATCAAGCCACGCCCGAGCCACCTTGAGCCAAACCCGAGCCAACCCATCTAGGCACCCTCCTGACCAAGCCCAAGCCCTTGACCAGCCCTTAACTCCCGAAACAGCCTACTGCCCACGACCCTTAGGACCCAACACCCATACATGGCCGAGCCCCAAAGCCCCATGCAACACAAACCACCTTGAACCTTGAACAAGCCACCCAAATAACCCACGGCTCTTTCTTTATCTTGCTTCCTACGATTCCAGCTTGTAATCTTTATTAATTTAACATGTTTCAACCAATTTTCAATCACATAGCATCCTAATTTGGCAGTGTACTCGTATGATTCAAAACATTTTCCATAAAAGCGTAAAATCGTCGTGTTTTTGAAAATATACGATCTACCGTAAAATTAATCCAACAATCGTATTTTTCGTGTATAAACAATTAAATCATGCATAATATGATTTGTATGGTGTTAAAAGAGTTTAGGAAACGTGCCTTTGCGTTTATAACGCTCGATTATTCGATCTTCGGCGAGGGTGTGACGTTGAACGACCGGACGACGAAAACTCCTAGCCTTTTCTCCTTTCCTTATTTTCGAAAATTTTATGTGTGTGGGAGTGAATTTTCGGCTGATTGAAGTGAATTGTGAGGTTATGAAAGCCTAGGAGTCCTATTTATAATTTAATTTGTAAGTTAAATGGGCTTTGGTTTGGGCTTGCAACTTAAAGGTAATTGGCCCTACTTAAATTAATTAAATTGAGTCCAATAACAATTAATTAATTAAAACATAAAAGTTTATAAATTTATTTTTTCTAAAATAATATTTTTGATCTTTTAAAACTCCTTGTTTTCCCAAAACTGGCTTCTTGGGAAAAATCGAGCTCGACTTGTAAAATAATTCGAACTCCAACATTTTTAGGAAAATTAAATCATTTTTATTCATATTAGGAAGCCTTGCCATTATTTAATGAAAAATACATATTCTTGTCTTGGTCGTCCCAGGTCTCTTTTTCCTTGCCTATTATCGAATATTCAGGTAAAATCCTTAATTTCATGAAAACATGTCACACAATCATTTAATCATGCAATCATACATTTAATCATATAATAAATATCATGTAAGCATTTAAAAACAATTAAATAAAATGATTAGGCAATTAAAACAATTTTGCATGCATGTGGTTTACATAGGTTGGTTTTTCGGGCGTTACAATTCTCCCCCCCTTAAATAGAATTTCGTCCTCGAAATTTTTCCTTGACTTGATGATTACAAAGATTAGATTTCCTTATCCACTTCAAACTTAACCTCTAACTTAAATCTTACTCCTCAATTCGGTCCTCAATCCCATTTAAATCTACTTTCTAAATCCTCGTTTGTGAAACTCAACTTACAACGACCCATGGTGACCTAATTTCATTTTCTATAACCTCGAATTTCAACTTTTCTTACCATTCCCAATATTCAAAATGGATGACCACACTTATCGTATATTACTTTCCTTATATTATACCCAAAATATTCATCAACCTTTCATATTTCAACCTTAAAATCCCAAACACATCTACTAATTCTTAGATTTTCAAGTTTAATATTGATTCATCCTATAACACCTTTGGTTAACATCCCTTATAACGTTATAACCTAATATATCTCAAAGTTCTAAATATCCTTTCGAGCCCAAATCATCAAAAATTCATATCATTTAAACCATTCCATTCTCATCTTTTGCTAAACTAGTCCCCAAATTCCTTAACAATTGCAAAATAAATTCTTAATTTCCTCAAAAAGTATCCCATTGGTCCTTAATTTCGAAAATTCTACGCTTAACTCATAAGTTTTTTGCATTCCTAATTTCTTTCTACATGTTTCCCATAACAAGAATTTCAATAATTTTAAACTTATTCACCCAAAAATCAATTTTCATAACAAATCTTACCTTTTTCATTAAAACCTAACATCCCAAGTTATACACTTTTATACTCCCAAAGTCGTCGCAATCCTCAAATCATTATTCCTTGGGTGAAATTCCCATAATTAACTCAACTAGTACACACGAGTCATCAGTATTTTCTCAGAAAAAATCTACGTGTCCCAAAAACATTCATAATATTCACGATTAACTTATGACTCCCAAAAGTAAAACATCAATACCAAACAATTCCACTACTCAACATGTAATTAACATTTTAAATGCAATATGCAACTAACATTTATATCATGTATCATATAAGCATTTAAAAAAATTTTAACATATAATATATAAAGCAGTAAAAACTCACATACTTGAGGCGTGACTTCTTGAGCTTCTCGAAGTGACAGTACACAACCCTTTGTGGATCCTTGGCTCTGATACCAACTGAAACGACCTCTAAATTTTTTTTTTCCAATCCTAAATCATAAATTCTAAATTTCTACATAAAATAATTTAACCTAATCATGGATCATAATAATTTAGCAATTTAAATCTCAATTGCATAAAATAAAATCCTAAATCATCGACTAACAAAAATTCCTAAATCGACCTTTGAAAAGATCAACTAACAATAAAACAAAGCATAAAAATATCTTAAAAAATCTTAACATAATCTTTAAATCATTTATCTATCTAGCTAGTGCGGAAACATAACGGCCCTCGGATGTGTACTCTGCACTCGATCTACTCAAGCGTCAGCACCTCCCATAAATCATCAAATCCTGCATCATACAAACCTAGTAAGTCTAAAGATTCAGCACGTTCTAAACATGGATAGCAAATAATACATATACAATTACATGCATTAAAATCATATTTTTATTTAAAATGGCTTTTGAACATAAATAAACCATTTAAAATCATTTTAGCATAATTAAATCATAAATAATAAAATATCATTTTGAAGTAACTTTAAGCATAATTAAATCCTTTAAAATCATTTAAAATAAGCTTTAAGCATAAATAAATCATTTTAAAAATAGCCTTAATCCTCATTGTAAGGTCCAAAATTAAGACAACGTAATCCAACAGCATGCAGATCTAGGAATTCTGATAAATGGTTATTATTTTAATTGCTTACTTGATTATGTGATATGCATGATTATACGTTAAATAGGATTTTATTACCATTATGCATAAAATTGTATTTTTAAAAGGATTATTCAAGTTGCGATTGAAGAACGAGACTGAGGTCTGAAAAACATAAAATGTTTTTAATAAATAATTATTTTTTAATTAATTAAAATATGGGTGTTGGTTTTTCATATTTTTGAAAATAAGGGTGAAACGTCTGCCTTTCTTTATTGCTTTAAATGTACTAGAATTTTTTTTTTCCGACCACTCACTTAAACTCCATGAAAATATTTTAATAAAATATTTTACCCTTTTAACACCGGTATATCCCTTCGGACTAGTCAAACAATCCAATTTTCCAAAACTCAAAACATGAAACTTGTATATCTTTGAGTTTTCTATGTTATATCCAAATATCAAATCATTTGGACTTCATATGATCAAGATATGTCACTAATTACTATTTTGCCCTTAAAATTAATTCATTATTTTTCAACTTATTTACGAAAATCCCATCAAAATAAATTGAATATTTTTCAACTTATTTACAAAAATGACATCAATACTATTTTATTCTCGGGGTCTCACAAGTCTAGTGAGTCTAAAGACTCAACACGTATAAACTGATAATAGCAAGTAATACATAATAAAACCATATGCTTTTTAGAGTAGCCCATACGTACTTAAATTCTAAACATATTTGCATAAACATAGATGTGCCAACATTTCATGAACTTTTTCGTAAACGTACTTGCATCATACATACTTAAACATACATAATAATCATCATTTTGCGTAGAGATATGTTTCAAAGCAAGTGACCCATAACATAGTGCGCCTGATCAGACTAAACCACAGTACTGGGCTAGCAGGGATGTCCACTACCATATACATAAGATCCCCGATCATACTTTACTAGGTGGATTGGTCACTGGTCATACTTTATCGCTTTCCAATGTTGATCAAAATCCGGTCATACTTTACCGGGGTGGAGAGGTCCATGGACATGTTCTCCGACTTCCAAACCCATTCATATTTGGTCACAATACAATTAGCATACCTCAAAAATATAAAAAAAATTTCTTTTGTACGTCGAACATGCTTACATAACATTGAGGACTTCGTTGGATCTCGCTTGGGCTACTACTGTACATACATACTAATACAATAATCCAACAACTTAAATGTGAGGTCCTTAACTCCTAATTATTATTACAATGTAATTTGATTAGGGTTAATTAATTACAGCGGAAAACGAGTTTAAATTTTTTTTACAATGAGCCCAAAAATATCTTATTTGAATACTAAAAAGCGTATTTNGTGAGCAAAGCTCCGTACAAAACAACCATAATATATACCACAAGTATCTAAACAATGATATATGATATGCAATGCATGTATGTCGTGGAGGTATCAGGTCAAATGCCCATCCACTGAGCATATATCAGAATCAATCGAATCGCTATCAAATCAATGCTCGAGCTGGCACACCGGCCTCAATCAGGGATACTCGTATGATAGCGTCGAAAATGCGACATCAAATCCCAAATTTCAATCAATCATCGGGGCCACTAATGACTATGTTTTAAGGGCCACATAATGCCAAACATAGCATTATGTTCACAAACCTCAGCATCAAATCCAATCATATCAAGGTATCCAAGGGTCATAGATCAACTGTATGTCATGTATGACACATCAACTCAAAAAATAAGGCATATAGACGTGTATTCTCAATCAAATCAAACAAACATATATCATATGATACAGATACCCGTCGTATGTTACTCAGTCCCAACATACCTCGATTCTTCGTTTCCAGTTGATGTAGTTTGAAGATTTCAGTATAAAAACTCTCTCTACATCAATAACACATTCATTTCAATCAATAACATCATTCAAAATCATCAATATAAGTTTCAAATATGTTTTGAAATTTCGAAAATTCATATCAAATTGAAATCATAACATAATTCAATTCCGACTTTGACAACTAGTTTCTTGTCGGTTATTCTACTACATATATGGATCTCGACTTCAAATACATGCTTTTCCGGCATTTCAATAATTAGTGTGGTGCCCTTAGCTCTTAATCGTGATTACAATGTAATTTGATTATAGTTAATTAATTACAGCGAAAAACGAGTTAAAATTTTCTTTACAATGAGCCCAAAATATCTCATCTATAATTTGAATACTAAAAATAGTATTTCATCTCATATCATAAACTACGCCCACACATAATCATAACCAACACATATAAACAACTCATATTCTCGGGACATGCCCCAGTATATATACATATATACACTGGGAAAAACATAAAACCTCAGCTCAAACTGTGACTCCCTCCAGAAGCACCTTCTCCTGATATCCTGGAGTATCTGTCATTGTCCACATACAACGACAACAACAACACCCTCTGGGTTAAGCAAAGACCCGTACAAAACCACCACAATATATACCACCAGTATCTAAACAATGATATATGATATGCAATGCATGTATGTTGTGGAGGTATCAGGTCAAATGCCCATCCACTGAGCATATATCAGAATCAATCGAATCGCTATCAAATCAATGCTCGAGCTGGCACACCGGCCTCAATCAGGGATACTCGTGTGATAGCGTCGACAAAGCGACATAATGACTATGTTTTAAGGGCCACATAATGCCAAACATAGCATTATGTTCACAAACCCCAGAATCAAATCCAATCATATCAAGGCATCCAAAGATTATAGATCAACGTGTATGTCATGTATGCCACATCAACTCAAAAAATAAGGCATATAGACGTGTATTCTCAACCAAATCAAACAAACATATATCATATGATACAGATACCTGTCGTATGTTACTCGGTCCCAACATACCTCGATTCTTCGTTTCCAGTTGATGTAGTTTGAAGATTTCAGTATAAAAACTCTATCTACATCAATAACACATTCATTTCAATCAATAACATCATTCAAAATCATCAATATAAGTTTCAAATATCTTTTGAAATTTCGAAAATTCATATCAAATTGAAATCATAACATAATTCAATTCCGACTTTGACAACTAGTTTCTTGTCGGTTATTCTACTACATATATGGATCTCGACTTCAAATACATGATTTTCCGGCATTTCAATAATTAGTGTGGTGCCCTTAGCTCTTAATCGTGATTACAATGTAATTTGATTATAGTTAATTAATTACAGCGGAAAACGAGTTAAAATTTTCTTTACAATGAGCCCAAAATATCTCATCTATGATTTGAATACTAAAAATAGTATTTCATCTCATATCATAAACTATGCCCACACATAATCATAACCAACACATATAAACAACTCATATTCTTGGGACATGCGACAATATATATACATATATAAACTGAGAAAAACATAAAAACTCAGCTCAAACTATGACTCCCTCCAGAAGCACCTTCTCCGGCCTCCTAATATCCTGGAGTACCTGTCATTGTCCGCATACAAAGACAACAGCAGCACCCTCTGGGGTGAGCAAAGCTCAGTCTAAAACAACCACAATTTATACACACGTATCTAAACAATGATATATGGTATGCAATGCATGTATGTCGTGGAGGTATCAGGTCAAATGCCCATCCACCGAGCATATCTCAGAATCTATCGAATCGCTATAAAATCAATGATCGAGTTGGCATACCGGCATCAATCAGAGATACTCGTATGATAGCGTCGACAAAGCGCCATCAAATTTCAAATCTCAATCAATCATCGGGGCTACAAATGACTATGCTTTAAGGGCCACATAATGCCCAACAAAGAATCGTGTTCACAACCCCAGAATCAAATCCAATCATATCAAGGTATCCAAGGATCATAGCTCAACGTGTATGTCATGTATGCCACATCAACTCAACAAATAAGGCATATAGACGTATATTCTCAATCAAATCAAACAAACATATATCATATGATACAGATACCTGTTGTATGTTACTCGGTCGCAACATACCTCAATTCTTCATTTCCAGTCAATGTAACTTAAAGATATCAGTATAAAAATCTATCTACATCAAGAACATATTCATTTCAACCAATAAATTCATGCAAAATCAACAATATAAGTTTCAAATATCTTTTGAAACTTTGAAAATTCATATCAAATCGAAATCATAACATAATTCAATTCCAACTTGAAAATTTAGTTTCTTGTCGGTTATTCTACCACATATATGGATCTCGACTTCAAATACATGCTATTCCAGCATTTCAATACATAGAGGTGCTGAAATTAAAAGAAACTTACCTCAAAAGAAAGTTCTGTATGCGAGGAATTCAAATATATAATTTGTTCTAAGTTTGAACAACGTTTCGAGGTAGATTCGGAGGATAGAAATCGAGTTTCTCTCTTATTTTCTCGAAGTTATGAAAGAAAAATGAAAAAAAAACGTAATAACAACTTGTTCTTATCACCTGGCCAAAGGCGGTCTCGCGCTCGGGTGGTAACATCTCGCGCCCGAGCGCGAGGTGTTCTGTCCCCCGAGTGCTAGTAGCGCGGCGGTAAAATATCGCGCTCGAGTGCGAGCCATTCTGTCCAACATCCTCTGTTCTAATTTAACAAAAGTGGTCAACATGAAAGTTGTAGATCTATGTCTTGGCTTTCATTTGCCACCAACTTCATTCAATTTGGATATCGGAGACGAGATTTATGCTCATTATCCCAAAATATGTCAGTGCAGAAACTAAAATGCACACGTTACACTTCGGGATAATTTTGCCTCTATTTCCAATTGGATTTGGACAAAACCCAAAACATGAAAGTTTTAGTACAATGTATTAGATTTTCAATGAACTTAGTTTCATTTCATTTGGACTAATACTCAGATAATTATGCCGAAAAACGTAAAATGTGTCATTTTTCGATTGCGGTTCAACATATCATTCAATGACAAATCAATTTCTAGTACAATCTTTCATTATTACAACATATTTTCTCTAATCACATAACAATCTCATGAATTATCGATAATCACAATATGATTTACGATAATACGATACACGGTCCTTATAATTAAAGTTGCTGAAACCAAATGAATCTTACCTCAAAAGAAAGCTCTCGACGCGAGGATTCCGAATATATAATTTTTTTTCTTGTTCTGATAGCGTCTCGAGGTAGATTCGACTGATAGAACTTGAATTCCCTCGTTTCTCTCTCTCAACTCTCAAAGCCTCCAAGGAATTTGCCGCAAACTTCAAGCTGATCTTCTTTAAAACGTGTGCAGCTGAGGCGGTGCGCGTGGTGGTGCCAGAACTCATGCGGCCACTCGCCTGGTTCTGCCAGCGCGCGCGTGCGCGTGTGATCCTGCGCGGGTGTGCGGCTTGTTATGTCCGAAACTTTAGTTTAAGTTTCGAATTAATAAAAGTGGTCAACATGAAAGTTGTAGATCTATGTCTTACCTCACTCAATTTGGATATCGGATACGAGAGTTATGCTCATCCTCCCAAAATGTGTCAGTGCAAAAACTTCAATGCACACATTACATTTCGAGATGATTTTGCCCCAATTTCCAAATGGATATGGACAAAAATCAAAACATGAAAGTTTTAGAACTATGTATTAACTTTCTAATGAAATTGGTCTCAATTCATTTGGACTAATATTCAGAGAATTATGCCAAAAACCGTAACATGTGTCACTTTTCCGTTGCGGTTCAGCATACTTTTCAAACACAAATCAATTTCTAATACAATCTTTCTTTCTCACCACCTATTTTCTCACTTTCATGGTTAATTATATACTTCATACATGTAATCACATGATAATTTCATGAATTATCTATGATCAAAGTATGATTTATGATAATACGATATGAGGTCATTACATTTAAAACTCCATAAATTAACCGTACCAATCAATCTCACCACCGAAATAATTAAATAACGTATGAATTTCTAGACCACTTGGGACTCAACCATATTTAATCAAAATACTAAACCATGACATCGAACCCCGAAACAATCTTGATGTGGAGCATGAACATTTCCAAAGCATTGGAAGACACGGACCTCGCTTAAACCGTAGTTCATTGTTCCCTATTCAAAATTCGAAACGTCTAATCTAAGCCTCACTAAGCTTGGATATAACGACGTATTAATACCCAAATGAAACAATAGCACCTAAACTTGAAGCTCGGAGACTCCTGAACCAGCGCCTAGGCGCCTATAGGGTAGCGTTGCAATGCTGGTTAAGTGCCTAGGCGCAACCTCTCAGGGCCGCAGAGCTACTAGACATGTACCTCAGGCGCTGCGGCGCTCCAGATGCAGCACTGCGGCGCGATTCAAACCCCAAAAATCATCTTCTACCCATTTGCTTCCCTATAACTTCTAATGTAACCAAACCTTTACCAACCGAAACGAAACACCGAAAAGCGTATGACCTCAACCCGTGACATACCTAAACGCATCAATGATCACCCGGAGATTCCCAACAAAGCCTACAACCAATAAACTCAAAAAACATGGAGAACATATTTTATAACATCACAGTTTGAGCAGTCACACGATAATGATCATAACTCATTCATTTCTTGTCCGAAAATTACAAATTTACTGTCAAATCAAAGGTATCAAAAATTACTATGTTTTATATGATGAAATTTTTTTTCTATAAAATTGACCGAAAATTCGCAAAACTTGAAATGACAGCAGACTCGATTTTGAGATCTAAAATTTTGATCCAAAATCGTTTTAAACATTTTTGCTCAAACTTTTGCATAACATACAAAGATTTTTACATACAATAAGCATAAAAATATTTACTATGACAAGATCGATGCGAAAACGAAAGATTATACATGCCTTCGATGATTATACTCACTAAACGACGAATAACGCGCGAGGAGATGCGAGAATCGATCCGAGATGACTTGTGGTACGATGATTTCTACAAAACCAGCGTGAATCTACTGAAAAATAGAGGGGAAGGAATGATATGGAGGCTGCTTAAAGAGAAGGGCTCAAGAACCCTTGGTTTCCTTTCAAAAAGAAAAAAATCACAAAGTGGAGTGTGTGTGTGTGCTGATGGGTGTGTGTGTATAATGTAACGTGTGTGTGTGTATGTGTGAGTGAGTGAATGGATTAGATTAGGGTAAGCAAATTGCTTAATTAACTAATTAGTGATAAAATATTATTAATCTAATCATTTAAACCCACTCAAAAATTTAATAAAATAATCTACAAGGTTAAAAAAACCCCACTACTCAACTTAGTATTTTTGAAAGGTTTAAAATCTTAAAATCACATAATAAATTAAATTAGGCTTTGAAATGCTTAAAATTTTGTAAATCATTTAAAATACCAATTTTCTTGGCATTTTCATAAATCGACTAAATCGTCACCTGTCCATTTTCCCGATCCCGCATCGAATATTCGCCTGAAACATAAAACTAAAGAGAACTTTTTAACGTGCATCAAATAAACATGTAATAATTTAAAATAATGTAAACCATAAAGAATGCATCGTTAAAAATCATATTAAAATTAAATAAATAATTTAACAATTTAAAAAATTCATGAGTTTTATGTGTACTGATTTTAGGTTCTACACCAAGGTTCAGATGTTCCTTGATTATAATTTGTATATCCCTTTGATCAACTATGTTCATTGGGATATACTTGCATCAGACAAATTCATACTCTTTACCTTCCTTAATTTTAAGCAAGCTTTGAGTTGTTTTTTATCCCACCATGTCAAGGGATCTTCATTATAATTTTCTTTGATCCTTCTCTTACATCTTCTAATTTTAAATTTGATTCAAACTCTACATCTCTCTGTTGTAGAGCAATCTTGACGCATTATATTTCTTCTGGTTGGAGCTTCTGATCTGCTCATAATTGGAGCATTGTTTCTCCAAACAGTCTAGAATCCTTCATCTTTGGGTTCAGAAGTTTTTCTTCATCACCACACTTACTGCGAAACTAAATTGGCAATTTTCTGTAAAACGCCTCTCTTAGTCTCTGGACTATGATTTTGTGATCACAAGGTGTTGTGAACACTAAACGTCTAGTCTCATTTTCTTGCGTGTAGGACTTAAACATTTGTAGGAAATTATTACCGAACAGAATGTCAGCTCTTGTATCATGAAAATAAATTGGTGCTGTTTTATCTTATACCAAAGTGTTTGTCCATCACCCCCAATCATGATTTCTGTCATTTTAATCCTTTTACATAAGATTAAAATCCTTTTAGAGAAATTTCTTCCAGCAATCTTAGGTAAATATTCTTCCAAATTATTTGGAAAAACTCATCTTTCTGTTGTACAGATTACGTCGTTTGAATCAATATAAGCAGCAAAATATTCTACCTTATATTGTTTATATAACATTCTTACTGGAATGTATATCGAGAATGAACTTGTGGTCATTGAATTTTACACATTTTATCCTTAGCCATAAGCTCCATTCCATATTCTAGACGTTTTCAATATTTATGTTCCTCAAGAAACTCTAGCCCAATAACCAATCGATCTGGTTCTTTTTCAGGAATTGCTTTGATATGAACTTCCAATTCTCCAATGTTCATCATTCGTTGGTAAGTTTCTATCATAGGTTATTGGAACATTTCAAGTTCACAATCTTAATTTTGTTGTTAACAAAATTTGTTATTGTGTTTCTAACATATTTACTCAAGTGTGAAGTTATTAAAACAAGAAACAAATTGAAACTGAATTCCGCACAAACTGAATTTCTGGCAAGTTTCGGTATTTTGATGATATCTCTCAACTGGATGATTCAAATGACAATCCACTAACTTGATTGATACGAAAACGCAATTTGAAACAAGTTGTATTTCACGTTAGTTTGGCAAATTCGGATGTTATCAAGGTATAACTGATCGCTGAATTACCAAACTGATTGCACGAAAACAGCAATCACTTAGGTTTGAGCAGTTACGATATTTTGGTCATATCTCTCAGCTCGGTTATTGAAATGAAGCGATTCAGTATGCGTTGGAAATATAAGATGATGATCTACAAATCATCTTCAAAAGTTAAAGTCTGAATCAAATCGTAAGATGCTGATAAATGACAATGAAGCAACTGGTTTTGCACAAACTGAAATCAGCTAGGCTTATTTCAGCACACCAACCGAACTGAACCAGCTGCTGCTGACCAACTGAAATGAACTGAACCACCAGCTGAAAATCAGTTGATTAGAACCAGCTGAAGACAAGTTGAACCAGACCGGTTGAACCGAACCAGACCAACTGAACTAGCTGAACTGAACCGAACCAGCAGCTGACCAACTGAACTGAACCAGATGCTGACTAATTGAACTGAACGACTTGTTGAGTTGACTAGAGTTGACCAGTCGGGAAAATGTCTACAAAGACGAATTTGAGCGTTGTAATTTCAGAAACAGTACATAAATTTTCCAAACGGTCGTATTCTTGTGTATAACGTATATATCATTGTTTGAGCTTATAAATACAGCATCTTGAAGATCAAACAAGAGCTTTTGAAGAGGATTCAAAGCATGAGCAGTTAGCATGACGAAATCAGCGAGTTGAGAGCACAAGTCCTTGTGTGAGGATACATTTGAGATGTAAAATGTAACTGATAAATTTCTCACACACAATCACTCGCACATATACAAGAGAGTTGAATTTCAAATATTAGTTGAGTGAGACTTTACACAAAGACGTAAAATATTGTGTTTGTAGTCTTTGCATATGAGACATTAAACAATATGCTGATTTTGAGGTGATGCCAATAATCTTGAGTACTAGGAGTTCTAGTTGGGTGATGCCCTTTCGGAGTGGGTTTGTACAAAAATTTGTAAAAATCAAAGTCTTCTAGTGAATCCTTCTCAAAGGGAAGAAGGCGTGACGTAGGAGCATTTGAAGTCTCCGAACACCCATAAACAAATTCGTGTTTATTTATTTATTGTATTTACTTATCATTTTTATAGTTCTAAAAATGCTTTGTTGAAGCATTTTATGTGTTCTTCAAATACCAAAATATTACATACCAAATATTTGATAAAATGCTTCAACTAAAATATTTTTACTCATTCAATTTCCATATATTTTAAATTCTTTACAAAATATTTTATCGGTTTATACGAAGGATTATTTCGAGTGTCTTCCGCTTGTTTTGAAAACCAAATTCGATTTAATTCATCGGTGTTCAATATTTCAAGAACCGGGCTATTGTAGCTCAACGATGATCCCCCTAATCGATTCCATCAATTGGTATCAGAGCGGGTTGTTCTTGAAAGAACATTGAAACTGATTTTGATGTTTAAAATTCGAAAGTTTCAGATATTTTAAACATATATATGCAAAACTGAATTTTCGTGCAGCTTGCAGCGACCGTAGGAAAAATGACATATCTCCTTGCTCGAGTATCCAAATGACAAACCACTTTTTGCGTTGCAAACTAGACTCATAGAGGTTTTACAGCGGTATAAAATTTGCAGCCTACTTATGTAACGTACTGTACTTTTAAACTATTTTAAAATTTACGGAAAAATAAAAATTTTCTTAATTAAATAGTAATCATTCAAAATGCGTTAAAGCTAAACTGTTCGTCCAAAAATATTTGAATTAAAAACAACTACAATCAAAGTTTGTAAAAATACTTGTTTAATCATCGTAAAGAAAACTCGTGAAAATCATAGTATTTGAAACAAGCATTCATAAGATTCTTAAAACATGGGCGGTCTTCAGGTTAAGCCTCCTGCTGCTACTACTTAAATTATAATTCACCCAAGTGTAGGTTGTCTGCAAGTAATATATTTCGTAAGTACGAGATTGATCCACAGAGAGGTTATTTTAAGTTTAAATTTATTAATTCATAGATTACCAAATGAAAGAACGAAGTTTATAAATTATAAATTTTGTCAAGGCTCGAGGATTTATTCTTGGTTTATGCAATATTGTTTAACTAAAAGTAAAACAAAGGAAACCACCATAAATAATGGTTCCAAGAAAATTAAATATTTAAACACACACCTAATATAATATAGTTCTCACTATAGAAAATACCGAATTCACCGATATTTTATATATGGTACCTATGATTATATATATAACTATATAAATATATAACTGCATAAAATAAATGTCAAATTAAATCATTATATTTCATTTAGAACAACCGGCAGAGCCACGCTATTGCCTAAATGAAATATATGATTTAATAAGTTAGTTGCGGGAAAGTAAAAGTTAGTTGCGATAAAGTAAAAGTTAGATGCGGAAAGTAAAAGTTAGTTGCGATAAAGTAAATGTTAGATTGTTAGATATCATAATATTTCATTTAGAACAACTGGCAGAACCACGCTATCGTATATATATGTATGTATAATATAACAATAATAATTGATGAAATATTTATTGTATCAAAATTAAACAACAAATCAAGATAACCACTTCAATGGTATCAAGCATTTGATGTAAATTGATAACAACAAATAATTCATTTTTATACCTACAATAAAAAGAAATTAGCAAAATGAAAAGAAATAAAGAAAGAATATACAAAATATAAACAATCTTACTTCACCAAGAATTCATCCTCTTCACCTTGACATAATAGATTTAGCTTTCCATGAACTTACTTTTGATCAACACTAAAAACATCACTCATAAATTGGAAAATGGAAAATATATTGGAACTTAGAACTTTTATACACACTCACACTATATTTTACAATGAGATAGAATGATTCTCAAGCTAGCACAAGGCCTCTATTTATAGGCCAAATGAGAGAAAGGGTCAAAAATTCTATTAATGCAATGTAGTTGTAATAGTAGTCTTTGTCTCCTCCAACTTCAATTCCATGCCCCTTCTTTCAATGCTTTGTTCCACGACTTTAATCACCGAATTTGACTCAGCTCAAAACAGCAAACATGTGGGGAATTGTCTGTAGATGAATTTGGCCACTTGGTTCACCTCATTTGGTTAAATATTGAAATAGTTATGATTTTTTTACTATATGCTGGTCATGGTGAAAGTAAATTTGTCCTCCTTTTGATATTTTCACAATTTGATCATCTTAACCAACTTTTTAGGCAATCATGTCTTCTGCAAAGTTGTAGATAATTTCTCAAGGATTCCAAAAATATTTGAATCACCTCCATTTGAATTTTCTAGCTTGAGTTATCATTATTTTACCAACACGTAGAAAACCTGAAAATAAAACATATTTAGTAAGACATTTAAATATAAACACACAATACTAAAATAACATAATTTTATAATTTTAATGAAACTTAAATTTTAAAATATAGGTTTTAACATATAATAAATTATTAATTTTAAGTTTCATCACACCCCCACACTATCTTATTACTAGTCCCTTAGTAAAAAAATTTATCGAAAAATCACAACTTAGATTCTTTATTCCTTTTATATATTCAAATATACAAATATATTCATTTTAAAAACAAAGTCATATACCGATTTATATATATATATATATATTTTCGTTTAATATATTAATATATAATTAGATGTGCTTTTATTATTATTTTCACATAATATATAAAGTAACAATATATATATATATATATTTTAATTTCTAAATTTTTTTATGATAATATAGTCAAAAAGACAATTCACACCACCCACCATAACATGTATAATATCGATAATTTTTTTGTAAAAGCTTCAACTCCATATTCTTTTAGGTCAAAATATTTAATGGATAGCTGATTTACACTCATGGAGTTGGAATGAATATTAACTCTCATTGAAAAAGGCTAATTAGTAAAGCAGCCAATTAAATAAACTAATATTGAAAACAAAATAGGAAAATTTACAAAGAATAAAAACACTTTTTTTTTCTTTTTTTTCTTTTTTTTTATTAACGTGACTGCAAAGTTTTACAATGACATAATGTTTTATTTTTTTATTTTATCCGAACATTCTACCATAAATGTCTACATATATAAACATTTATATAACAGATACATTCGACTACCTTTGAAACTTATCCAACACAAACAAATCTTTTTTTAGAACATATTGATTGATGGATTTTTTTTGGAACACATTTATAGTACATCAATCAAATCTAAAAAAAAACAATTGCAATGAACAAAGAACTTTGCAGTCCGTTATTTATCTTCTATTTTTTTATAATTAATATATTTTTTTATAGGGGAGTTATATTCTTTTAATTAACAATTTTTTAATAATCAATAAAAGTTTATTATTTGTTTTCTCATTTC
>NC_133319.1:12041532-12042633 GCF_012295235.1 Primulina huaijiensis
TGCTTCATAAAAATCATGAGTATGGTGGTTTAAAAATATTAATATAACTTGATTGAAGTGTGTAAGAAGGTATAAACATGCCTGGAAATTTTGATGAATAAGAAAACAAGCTAGTGCGACGACACGGCGCGACGGAGACGGAGTGCTCTTCTTTCGTTTCAACTTTTCTCTCTTATTTTCTCTAGGTGGAAATCACGATTTTTGAGAGGTTTTTCTTCTGAAATTTCGAGTATGGTGATGGGGAGATGACTAGGGAGAAATAATATGGGAGGTTGCAAGATTGTGGGAGTTTAAATGGCAAGATAATATATATATATTTTTTTTAATATCTTAGAGTTTGATAAATGATTTGATAACAAAGATTTGAAGGCTATTTTGAGTGTATTTGGTCGATGGTTAGGTCTAGGATCAATGGAGGAATATTGCTTAATTAATTTATTTGTTAGAGATAAAAAAATGGAGAAAATATTTACCTAGAAAAAAAAGATTAAGGGAAGGGAAATAAAGGATGAGTTGAAAAAAATCAAATTTTTGAAAATAAGGCATGACCGATTTTTGCTAGCAAGGTGGGGTGGAAAAATGTTTAAATTAATAATTATTGGGGAATTAAAAGGTGAGGGATTTATCTACTAAAAATGGATAAGGAAAGAAGTCAATTAAATTGTGAGTTGTCAAACTTTTTTTTTTTTTTTTTTTAAATTTCCCCAAGGTAGTGGCCGGTTCTTTTTTTAAAAAAAAAAATGGGGGAAAAATTGCTAGATAACATAGTAGACATATTGCTTAAATAATGATTGAATGAGGATTGAATGGGATGGAATTATCTGCCAAGGGAAAATAAGGAAATAAATTAAAGATGAAGAGTTGAAAATATTTAAATCATTTGAAGTGCTAAGGCCGAAAATTATAGTAGAAATAGAGGGGAAATATTTATTAATTATTGAATTTTCAATCTCTAGTGTTTTATCTACCCAATAAATATTTTAGTGAATTAAGAAATCAATTATTGGACTCTATTTACTACTTATCTCAAATTAATTAAAAAAATTCTTAAACTTTCTTTTACAATAAATTAACTTATTATTTATCTTAAATAAATTTTTT
>NC_133319.1:12045194-12050772 GCF_012295235.1 Primulina huaijiensis
TTACCAAAAACTAACCTATATGGTGACATCCCTAATGATGTCTTAAATGCAGTTCTATATGCCCATAATGCATCAGTTAATCTTAAAGACCAATCTTTTCGATTTGGATTAACTGTTTTTTCTAAAATTTGTTTTATTTCTCTATTTGCAAGTTCAACTTGACCATTACTTTGAGGATTATATGGGGTAGAAACTTTATGTGTAATGCCATATTTTCTTAACAAAGAAGAAAATGATTTATTTATAAAATGACTTCTCCCATCACTAATTATTGCTCTAGGTATTCCAAATCGACTAAAAATATTTTCTTTCAAAAATTTTATATCAACTTTATGATCATTAGTTCTACATGCAATTGCTTCAACCATTTTGAAACATAATCAACAGCGACTAAAATGTACGTATATCCAAAAGATAATGGAAATGGACCTATAAAATCTATCCCCCAACTATCAAATATTTCAATAATTATGATTGGATTTAAAGGCATCATGTTTCGTTTTGAAATTGATCCCATCTTCTGACAGTTTTCACAAGATTTGCAAAATAAATGCGTATCTTTGAATAAAGAGGGCCAATAAAATCCACATTGTAAGATTTTTGCAGCTGTTTTATTGGATGAAAAATGACCTCCATATGCTTCAAAATGACAAAATTTAATAACATTCTTACTTCATTGTCGGGTATGCATCGTCGAAAAATTTGGTCAGGACAATACTTAAACAAGTAAGGATCATCCCAATAAAATTTTTTTAACTTCTATCAAGAATTTATTCTTATCCTGTGAGTTCCAATGAGAATGCATTTTATTTGTCACAATAAAATTTACAATATTAGCAAACCAGGGCATAATAGTAGCATAAAACAACTGATCATCTGGAAAAATTTTCATTTATTGGTATTTCATTATGAGATGATTCAGTCATTATTCTAGATAAATGATCGGCTACGACATTTTCTTTTCCTTTTTATCTTTAATTATAATATCAAATTCTTGTAACAATAAAATCCATTGTATTAATCTTGGCTTAGCATGTTGTTTATTTGATAAATATTTTATGGCAGAATGATCAGTGTACACAATAGTAGTAGAACCAATTAAATAAGATCGAAACTTATCTAATACAAATACTACTTAAAGTAATTCTTTTTCAGTAATTGAATAATTTATTTGGGTACTATTTAAGGTTCTACTAGCATAATAGATTGCATACGGTTTTCATTCTTTTATTTGTCCTAACACAGCTCCTATAGCATAATCACTTGCATCACACATTAATTCAAATGGTAAAGACCAATCTGGAGGTTGTAAAATAGGTGATGTAATTAAAAGATTAATTATTTTTTTAAAAGCATTTTCACATTTCTGAGTCCATTCAAATTGTGTATCTTTTGTTAAAAGATTCGAAATTGGTTTAGATATTATGCTGATATTTTTTATAAACCTTATATAAAAACTTGCATGACCCAAGAATGATCGAACTTCTTTAACCGTTTTTGGTGATGTTAATTTAGCAATAACATCAACTTTGGCTTTATCAACTTCAATTCCTTTTTCAGATATCACATGACCTAACACAATCCCAGATTTAACCATATAATGACATTTTTCCCAATTTAAAACAAGATTTTTTTTCTTCACATCGTTTTAATACTTCTTCTAGGTTTTTAAGACAATTTTCAAATGAGTTTCCAAAAACAGTTATATCATCCATAAAAACTTCTACAAATTCTTCAATCATATCACTGAAAATACTTAACATGCATCTTTGAAAAGTAGCCGGAGCATTACATAAACCAAATGGCATTCTTTTAAATGCAAAAGTTCCGAAAGGACAAGTGAAAGTAGTTTTTTCTTGATCTTCTAATGATATAGGTATTTGATAATACCCCGAATACCCATCAAGAAAACAGTAATAAGAATTTCCTGCTACTTTTTCTAGAATTTGATCTAAAAATGGTAGTGGGAAATGATCTTTTCTAGTTGCATCATTTAATTTTCTATAATCAATACACATACGCCAACTAGATGGAATCCTAGCTTGTAATAACTCTCCCTTTTCATTTTTTATAACAGTGATGCCTGACTTTTTAGGTACTACTTGTGTTGGACTTACCCATTTACTATCTGAGATTGGATAGATAATTCCAGCGTCTAATAGTTTTAATACTTCATTCTTAACAACTTCTTTCATATGTGGATTTAACCTTCTTTGTGATTGTTGATATGTTTTAGCATTTTCTTCCAAATGAATTTTATGTGTGCAAATTAAAGGATTTATACCTTTTATATCTTTCAAAGTCCATCCAATTGCATTTTTATATTTTTTAAGTAATTTAATTAAATCTTCTTCTTGATTTGGTAGAAGAGTGGAAGAAATTACAACAGGAAAAATTTTATTTTCACCAAGAAATACATATTTCAATTCGAATGGTAAAACTTTTAATTCAAGTTTTGTATTATCATCTTCTTTAAAATTATTTTCAGACTCAAAATTTTCTATTGAAAAAACTTCAGATTGTTGATTTAAGTTTTCTTCTTGTATATTTTATTCCACAATTGTTTCAATTTCATTATCATATTCATTTTCATTAATATTTGGTTGTTTACATAAATTGAACACATTAAGTTCTAGAGTCATATTTCCAAAAGACAATTTCATTATTTCATTTTGACAATTAATTAAAACATTTGTAGTTGCTAGAAATGGTCGTCCAAATATTACTGGAATTTCATTACGTACTTCTATTGGTTGTGTATCCAAAACAATACAATCTAGAAGATATATGAATTTATCAACTTGAACCAACACATCTTCTACAATACCTCTAGGTATTTTGATTGACCTATCCGCCAGTAAGATAGTAACAGAAGTGGGTTTTAATTCTCCTAACTTAAGTTTTTCATAAACTGAATAAGGAAGTAAATTCACACTTGCTCTCAAATCTAACAAAGCTTTTTTAATTTTATTATCTCAAATAATACATGAAATTGTTGGACAACCAGGATCTTTATATTTTAAACTAGAATGATTTTGAAGAATAGAACTTACTTGTTCAGCCAAGAATGCTTTCTTCTTCACATGCAATTTTCTCTTCACTGTACATAAGTCTTTTAAAATTTTGCATATGAAGGAACTTGTTTAATAGCATCTAATAATGGAATATTTATCTTTACTTGTTCAAAAACTTCATAGATATCAGAATCATTTTTTTGTTTTTTATGATTTGTTAATGCATGAGGAAATGGTGAAGGTATATTTGATTCATTTACTATTTCAGATGATTTATCACTCAACATATTATTTTTAGAATTTAAGGTATCATCATTCTAAAAAATATCAGGATTATCATCCTTACTCTTTGATTTTAAATGATCATTGTTTTCATAACTATATGGATCATTAACTATTTTACCACTTCTAAGGGTAATAACAGATTTTATTTGATCAATTTTTTCATTTTTTGATTCTTGATTTTGATTTTTAGGATTAGGTTGAGGTTGAGATGGAAATTTTCCTTTTTCATGAATATTAAGTGCAGATGCAAATTTTGCAAGAGTTTCTTTCAAATCAGTCATAGATTTACTGTTTTGAATATTGATAGATTCTTGCTTTTGGATAAATGCATGAATTACATCTTCAAAGTTTTTTCTTGGAGGTGTAACATAAGGAATATAACCTTGATGATTTTGGTTATTTTGAAAATATTGTTGTGAGGGTTGTGCATTATTATCATTCCTCCAACTAAAATTAGGATGATTTTTCCATCCAGGATTATATGATGTTGAAAAATGATCTAGTATTGGTTTTTTATAATTGTTAACATAATTTGCTTGTTCATGGAGACATTCTTTAAATGAAGGTAATGTTGGACAATCTTTTGTAGCATGATCATGTGTATCACATATATGACAAACAATTTCTTGAATACTTTTTAATTGACCACTCTTTTTCATTTCTAATGACTCAATTTTTCTTGCTAAAGATGCAAGTTTAGCTTGAATATCTATATCATCTTTAAGATTATAGATACCACCCCCATTTGTTGAATTATTGATTTTAGTTGTTGGTGGTTCTATTGTGCCTATATTATCCCAATTTTGAGCATTTTCTGCTAATGAATCCAAATACTCCATAGCTTCATTTGGGTTTTTATCTTCAAAAGTTCCATTACACATGAATTCTATCATTTGCCTATCTTTAGGTATTAGACCTTCATAAAAGTGAGAAACTATTCTCCATGTTTCAAAACCATGATGTGGGCATGTATTAAGTAATTCTTTATATCTATCCCAACATTGATAAAATGTTTCTCCTTGTTTTTGAGAAAAAGTAGTAATTTGTCTTTTAAAAGAGTTTGTTCTATGGGAAGGAAAAAACTTTTTGAGAAATTGTTGTTGCATTTCTTCCCATGATCTTATTGAACTTGATCTCAAATTTTGTAGCCATGTTTTAGCTTTATCTTTTAAAGAAAAAGGGAAAAGCTTTAATCGAACTATATCCATGCTACAATTTTGATCATTATAAGTGTTACAAACTTCCTCAAATTCTCTTAGATGTAAATATGGATTTTCAGAATCTAAGCCATGAAAATTTGGTAAAAGTTGAATAATTTGAGGTTTAAAGTTGAAATTAGATGCATCAGGAGGAAAAACTAAACAAGATGGGGCACTAGTTCTAATAGGGTTCATATGGTGCCTAAGTGTTCTTAATTGATCATGTTCTTGATTATTATTATTATTGTTGTTATTATTGTTATCATTATCTTGATTATTTGAATTATCATCCATGTTTAAATTATTTTCAGATACTCGAATAAGTCTACCACTTTTTTTCGACTCCAAATACTCACATAAAAAAAAACACAATACTTATAAATAAAACATAATTAACAAATATAAACTTAATTTATACCTCCCCGGCAACGGCGCCAAAAACTTGCTACTACTTAAATTATAATTCACCCAAGTGTAGGTTGTCTGCAAGTAATATATTTCGTAAGTACGAGATCGATCCACAGAGAGGTTATTTTAAGTTTAAATTTATTAATTTATAGATTACCAAATGCAAGAACGAAGTTTACAAATTATAAATTTTGTCAAGGCTCGAGGATTTATTCTTGGTTTATGCAATATTGTTTAACTAAAAGTAAAACAAAGGAAACCACCATAAATAATGGTTCCAAGAAAATTAAATATTTAAACACACACCTAATATAATATAGTTCCCACTATAAAAAATACCGAATTCACCGATATTTTATATATGGTACCTATGATTATATATATAACTATATAAATATATAACTGCATAAAATAAATGTTAAATTAAATCATTATATTTCATTTAGAACAACCGGCAGAGCCACGCTATTGCCTAAATGAAATATATGATTTAATAAGTTAGTTGCGAGAAAGTAAAAGTTAGTTGCGATAAAGTAAAAGTTAGATGCTGAAAGTAAAAGTTAGTTGCGATAAAGTAAATGTTAGATGCGGAAAGTAAAAGTTAGTTGTAATAAAATAAAAAATAAATGATTGTTAGATATCATAATATTTCATTTAGAACAACCGGCAGAG
>NC_133319.1:12050900-12103532 GCF_012295235.1 Primulina huaijiensis
AAAATATATTGGAACTTAGAACTTTTATACACACTCACACTATATTTTACAATGAGATAGAATGATTCTCAAGCTAGCACAAGGCCTCTATTTATAGGCCAAATGAGAGAAAGGGTCAAAAATTCTATTAATGCAATGTAGTTGTAATAGTAGTCTTTGTCTCCTCCAACTTCAATTCCATGTCCCTTCTTTCAATGCTTTGTTCCACGACTTTAATCATCGAATTTGACTCTGCTCAAAACATCAAACATGTGGGGAATTGTCTGTAAATGAATTTGGCCACTTGGTTCACCTCATTTGATTAAATATTGAGATAGTTATGATTTTTTTACTATATGCTGGTCATGATGAAAGTAAATTTGTCCTCCTTTTGATATTTTCACAATTTGATCATCTTAACCAACTTTTTAAGCAATCATGTCTTCTGCAAAGTTGTAGATAATTTCTCAAGGATTCCAAACATGTTTGAATCACCTTCATTTGAGTTTTCTAGCTTGAGTTATCATTATTTTACTAACACGTAGAAAACCTGAAAATAAAACATATTTAGTAAGACATTTAAATATAAACACAAAATACTAAAATAACATAATTTTATAATTTTAATGAAACTTAAATTTTAAAATATAGGTTTTAACATATAATAAATTATTAATTTTAAGTTTCATCACCTGTGCAGCCCACGCTAGCTCATTGGTCCCCACCCCTCGTCTCCTCATCCTCATCCTCACCTATATCGATCAAATCTAGTGAGTCTAAAGACTCAACACGTATAAACTGGGCATAACAAGTAATACATAATATGTGATACCATTGTCCCACATCGAAAAAATCAAAGATTTAAAATGAGTTTATAATGGCTTACAATGGACTTCTATAGCAACTTGGGTTAATCATTTTCGTAAAGCGAGGACGAATACGAAGTAATTGCTATAGAGGCCCATTGTGCAGTCACGCAGGCGCAGGCCCGGGCTCGGGGCGTGACAGAATGGTATCCGAGCCGGTCACCTGCATGGAACACCGGGAAATAAGTGCTATGCAGGGCAAAGTACTACGTGCATGGGAGCCACCTCTTGACCCTGCGGGGCAAAGTGCTACATGACAGGAGCCACATCTTGAACCTGTAGGAGCCACCTCTAGATTCTCGGTGCTGGTGGATCGAGGGGACAGGCCGCGACGAGGACATCGCGTTCTGAAGGAGGGGTGATTGTGATACCCTTGTCCCACATCGAAAAAATCAAAGATTTAAAATGAGTTTATAATGGCTTACAATGGACTTCTATAGCAACTTGGGTTAATCATTTTCATAAAGCGAGGACGAATACGAAGTAATTGCTATAGGGGCACATTGTGCAGTCACGCATGCGCAGGCCCGGGCTCGGGGCGTGACATAATAAAACCACATGCTTCTTTAAAGTAGAGCGTACATACTTGAAACCTGAATGTAATAACATAGACATAGACGTGCCATCATCATAAAACCTTTCATAAACATACTTGTATCATACATTCTTGAACATACATAACTTCATCATTTTGCGTAGAGATATTTTTCAAAGCAAGTGACCCATATATAAATGCGCCTGATCAGACTAAACCACAATACTAGGCTGGTAGGGATATCCACTACGGCATACATGAGATCCCCGGTCATGCTTTACCGGGTGGATTGGTCCCTGATCATGCTTTACCGCTTTCCAATCCTGATCTAAACTCGGTCATGCTTTACCGGGGTGGAGAAGCCACCGGCCACGTTAACCTACTTCCAAACCCGTTCATAGTTGGTCACAAGACATTTAGCATAACTCAAAAACATAAAAATATTTTTCTTTTGTACGTCGAACATACTTACCTGGCGTAGAGGGATTCGTTGGATCTCGCTTTGGGGCCACTGCTGCACATACTAACACATTATCAAGTGATTAGTTTTCATAAATTAGACGTACTACTCGTACTCAACCCCAAAGTAAATAAGTGGCTTAGGCCATCTCCAATCCACTGCACTACTTTGGTGTTTCACTAAAATCATCTCCAACCACATTGCACTACATTTTACACTACAATAGAATATTCCAAGAATATATTTTTTTTTTTAATATTAATATTTCTGTTTTATGTTAATTATTTATAATTTGATAATATAATGATAATTAAATATTATAATTTATATATTTAAATATATATTTAAATATTTTAATTTATATATTAAAATTTGAATTAATTATTTCATATTAACAAAATAATTATTTGATTTACGTACAATTATTTAATACAAACTATATTTTAATAAAATCAAAATATCATTGAAAAAAACACGTTCATTTGATATTAAATTAATAATACAACAAAAATACAATATTAAATATTCGAATTACTATATTGTTCCCATAAATGCTCAATTAATGTATTTCATAATTCATAGTGAGCATCTCTATTTTTCATTTTTTTATAACGAGCGAGAAATTCTTGAAATCTTGTATTTTCGTCATTGACCATCATTTCAACGTCTGGAACAGGTGCTTCCATTGCATCTTGAATTGGTGCACTAACGTCACGTTCATCTTCAATAATCATGTTGTGCATGATAATGCAAGCTTTCATAATGTAATGTAAATCATTTTTACGCCAAGACCGTGCTGGAGCTGCCACAATCGCAAATCGAGATTGAAGAAAACCAAATGCACGCTCCACATCTTTTCTACATGACTCTTGTTTCATAGCAAAATATTTCTTTTTCGGCCCAAGTGGGTCGCGGATAGTTTGCACAATGGTTGCCCATTTTGGGTAGATACCATCGGCTAAGTAATAGCCAGTATGATATTCTTTTCCACAAATAGTGTAATGTGCAGGAGGAGCAATGCCTTGAGCCAAATTGGTAAACAAGGTGGATGCCTCCAAAACATTTATGTCATTATTAGAACCAGGCATACCAAAATATGCGTGCCATATATAAAGATCATAATCGGCCACTGCTTCTAAAATAATTGTTGGAGACCCGCTACGGCCTGTATATTGTCCAGCCCAAGCAGGAGCAACATCATTGGCATTTGGAGATCGTAAGTACTGGTTTGCAAAAACTTCAACAACTGCTCGGCAAAAGTGTTGTAAGCATTTAATCGCAGTTGACTCTCCTATTTTGATGTATTCATCGGCCGCATCTGCAGGTAAGGCGTATGCTAATAAACGAATTGCAGCTGTTGTCTTTTGATTAGTTGATAGCCCAAGTCGTCCCAACCCATCACTCTGTTGTATAAAGTCGCTATCATGATTCTTGACAGCATCGATGATATGAAGGAATAGATTGCGGGACATGCGAAATCGTCGTCGAAACAAACCTTCATGAAATCTTGGATTTTCAGAAAAATAGTCGTTGAACAAATTACGATCCGCTATTTCTCTATCGCGTCGGATTACAACATGACATGGAATTGATCCTCTTCTCGTGCCTTCGTTAAGTTGTTGATTGATATAGGTGTGCATCATCATATTGCGTGTATGAATATGAGTAACAATTGCTCCTTGAATTTCTTCATCAATGGCTTTAGCATCGTTAACCAAATAATTAGTTATGTCATCTTCATTATCAGACAATGAAGACGAACCTGAAGAAGAATTCATTTTTTTTGAACAAGTGTGAATTGTGTTATGATGAAGATGTAATTGTTACTACTTTATATAAAGTTTGTAAGGATAATATAGATGAGATTTCTTATCTACAAGAATCTACATTTGTAAGGATAAGCTTTTATTTTAATTTATTTTTAGTATGATTTATTTTATTTTATCAATGGCATAGTATCATTTAAATTTATGATACGTACATGCATAGTATAATATTTTTGTATGGATGCATACTTTTNATACCATTTCTTTTTCATATTTCTAAGGATAACTCCGAAATATTATAAATAAGTCTATATCTATTTAGAAACATATCCAACACAAATACAATCATATTATTTTGAGAATGATGGACGAAAGTTCAAGAAAGAACTACACTATTGATGAAGATAAGTTCTTATGTCATATTTATTTTGATATTTCGCAGGATCCTATAATAGGTATAAATCAATCGAGAGGTCAGCTTTGGTCTCGGGTTGCAGAGAAGTACAACAAAGAAAGAAGAAGTGATTTACATCCTCGTCCTCAAAGATCAATTGAGAAACGCATTGGAAGCATACTCACTTCAGTTGCACATTTGAGAGGATGCGTTCGGCAAATTGAAAATCTCAATCCGAGTGGTGCATCAGAACAAGATATTGTGATTTATTTATTTTTAAAAATTACAAGTTATTAATAATCAACATTTTGTAATTAATTTTGTATACTTTGATGTAGATGAATCGTGCAAAAATACTGTATGCGCAAGAGAGTAAAGATAACAAAGCATTTTCATTCGATCATGTGTGGAATATTGTAAAGGATTGTGAAAAAATTGCAGGAGACAAAATCCATCCAACCAAGAAATCTAAGACGCGTGCTACTTATCTAGACACATCACAATCTGATACTCCACTAGAAGAATCGCCCCAATCAGGTTCACCTATGTTCTCTACATTTCCTATAAATTTGAGTGATGACAATATCGGTGACAGTTCTGAAAGACCAATTGGAGTGAAAAAAGCCAAATCAAAAAAGAAAAGAGATGAAGACATATCTCAAATTCAACGTACAATGGAAGAACAACATCGCGAGTTATTGAATGTTTTGAAACAAAGAACTGCCGAAAGACAACAAAACTACGATCTTCAAAAGATTAGACTTGAACAAGAAGAAAGAAAAATGGATGAAAGAATTTTATACAAAGATTTGAGCAAAATTACTGATCCAACTCTGCGTGAGTACACTAAAGCTCAGCAACAAAAAATATTGCAAAAAAGACTTGAAGATGAACGTCGAGAAAATGACAACTTCGGATCTTATTTTGGAGATATTGGAGGATCGGGATCTGGTTTACCGCATTACTAAAAATCTTTTTTTGACGTAATTTTTTTTTATGTTTCGTAATTTTATGGTTTGTTAGTTGTCGTAGTTTGTTTATTGTTTCGTAATTTTTGTTGTTTTTTGTTCATAATTTGTACCATTTTAATGCATTATTAATTTAATCTGTGTTTTTTTTATTTTTTATTTTTACACTTAATTAATTTCTAATCAAAATATTAAAAATTTTATAATTAAAATTTCCAAAAAAATATTAATTAATTAAATATTAAACACTTATATTAAATTAATCAAATTAAAAACTAAAAAAATAAAAAATAAAAAAAAATTGTGGCGCAGCAACACATGTGGAGCAGCTTGTAGAGCTGCTCCAATCCAGCGCCAGTTTTGGTGCTGGATTGGAGTGAAATATCATGGCACCACAATGGTGTGGCACCAATGTGGTGCCATGATTGGAGATGGTCTTATGACATTCTAAAGCACTCGGGACTTGACCTCGTTTAATTATACTAACCATGACATCAAATCCCGAAACAAACTCTAAAGCGATGTGTGAACATTTCTCAAACAATAAAAGACATGGACAGACTATTGAAACCTAAAACTAAATGAAAACCAAACCTTCCTCCAACTGGCCACACGCTCGGGCGGTAATATCTTACCGCTCGAGCGCCAGGTCTTCTGACCTCAGACAGAAAGAGTGGCGCTCGGGTGGTAAGAAGTTACCGCTCGGGCGCCGAGTGCACTGGACTCCGCGATTTGAAGCTTAATAGTCCTAACTAAATCATACGAATCGTGAACCAATCCATCGAGACTCATCCTAGGACGCTATGACACTGACTCGACTCCATAAAAACGCCCCAAACGTCCCTAAAGAAACGATGCACCACACGCAACACAATAACCCCATAAACTCAAATTTTTGATATCAAATGCTTCCTATGCCTTCTAATGCAACCAAGGAATATCGACACGAAACGAAACATCAGAACTCATCCCAACATCATACTACATATACCTAAACGCAGCAGCGATCACCCGACGGTTCCCAACGAGGCCTGCGACAAATAAACTTCTAAAACACATCAAGAACATACTTTCATAAAATCGCAGTTTGAGCAGTCTCACGAAAACGATCATAACTCACTCATTTCTTATCCAAAAATTACGAATTTATTGTCAAATCGAAGATATCAAAAATTACTACGTTTTATATGTTGAAAATATTTCAATATAAGTAACCAAAAATGCACAGTACATGAAATGACAGCAGAGTTTGGGTTTTTAGATCCAAAATCGTTTCAAAATCGATCCAACCAATTTTTTCTCAAATTTTGCACAACATACATGAATTTTTTACACATAATAAACATAAAAATATATACTATAACGAGATCGATGCATAAAAAAAAGAATATACATGCCTTGATATTTAAAACTCTTGAAACGACGATACCGAAGCGGGAAGGATGCGAGGGTTGATCGAGGACGAACTATGGCGCAATTTCTATACTAAAAATCAACGAAGGATTGCTGGAAAATTGGAAAGGGAGGGGGAGGCTGCTCTTGTTCTAAGAACCCTACTATCTCTCAAAAAAATTGCAAGGGAGAATTGTGTGTGTGTGTCGAGTTTGTGTGTGGGTGAAAATGTGTGTGTGCGTGTGTTTGTAGTTAATTAGGGAAAAATTTTACTTAATAACATAATTAACATGCTAATTAAATATTAATCAAAAACTAAATTTACTAAAATCCTCCAATAAAATAAAAATACCCAAGTGATCAATTTTAAATTTTTTAAAAATCTTAAAAATCACATAATAAATAAATTAGGATTTAAAAATGCTAAAAAAATAAATAAATCATTTAAAATGCTCCAATCCTAACTTAAAATAAAATACCAAATTTTAAAATCGCCAAAATCGTCGTCGGTCTCTTTTCCTCGATCCCGCATCGAATAATCGCCTGAAACATGAAACTCAAGAAACACCTTTTAACGTGCATCGCATAAACATAAATAATTAAAAATAATGCAATTTCATAAATCATACATCACTCAAATCATTTAAAAATTAATTAAATGATTTAACAATTAAATAAATGTATGGTTTTACGTGTACTGAATTTTGGGTTCTACAACTTGTGCTCGAGAAAAAGCAGTTGATTCGTTGAAAACAGAGCATATGTGATGTAGCGGAAAATGAGCTATGGAGAAAATTGGTTAGTTATCCATTTTTTTTTATAAATTTCAAATTTTCAAAAATATAGGCGGAGAACTCATTAAAATTTTAATGGAGAGATTATTTTTAATTATTGAGGGGGAGAAAATTTTGCGCTTAAAATATTTGGAAAATATGATTTAATTGATTCACACAAAGAGACGGAGAAATATGTTAGTTAAATCGATTGTTTATCCAAGTTTTATGATCATAAAAAAGGGAGAGATTGTTGGAACATTTCTTGTTCGCAATCTTGATTTTGTGTTAACAAAACTTGTTATTGTGTTTCTAGCATATTTACTCAAGTGTGAAGTTATTAAAACAAGAAGCAAACTGAAACAGAATTCTGCACAAACTGAATATCTGGCAAGCTTTGGTTTGTTAATGTTATCTCTCAACTGGATTATTCAAATGACAATCTGCTAGATTGACTGATAAGAGAACTCAATTTGGAACAAGTCGTATTTCACGTCGGTTGGGCAAATTCGGATGTTATCAAGGTCTAACTGATCGCTGAATTACCAAACTGATTGCACGAAAACAGCAATCACTTGATTTTGAGCAGTTGTGGTATTTTAGTCATATCTCTCAGATCGGTTATCGAAATGAAACAATTCAGTATGTGTTGGAAAGATAAGACGATGATCTACAAATCATCTTCAGAAATCAAAGTCTGAATCGAATATTAAGATGCTGATAAATGACAATGAAGATACTGGTTTTGCACAAACTGAAATCATTTAGGCTTATTTCAGCACACCAACTGAACTAAACTGAACCAGCTGCTGCTGATCAACTGAAATGAACTGAACCACCAGCTGAAGAGCAGTTGATTAGAACCAGCTGAAGACCAGTTGAACCAGACCAGTTGAACTGAACCGGACTAACTGAACTAGCTGAACTGAACCGAACTAGAAGCTGATTAACTGAACTGAACTGAACCAGCTGCTGACCAGTTGAACTGAATGACCAGTTGAGTTGACCAGTCGGGAAAATGTCCATCAAGACGAATTTGATCGTTGCAATTTCAGAAACAGTACATAAACTTTCCAAACGGTCATATTATTGTGTCTAACATATATATCATTGTTTGGGCTTATAAATACAACATCTTGAAGATCAAACAAGAGCTTTTGAAGAGGATTCAAAGCATGGGCAATTAGCATGAAGAAATCAGCTAATTGAGAGCACATGCCCTTGTGTGAGGATACATTTGAGATGTACAATGTAACTGATAAATTCCTCACACACAATCACTCACACATATACAAGAGAGTTAAACTTCAAATATTAGTTGAGTGAGTCTTTACACAAAGACGTAAAACATTGTGTCTGTAGTCTTTGCATATGAGACATTAAATAATATGCTGATTGTGAGGTGATGCCTACAATCTTGAGTGCTAGGAGTTCTAGTTGGGTGTTGCCTTTCCGGAGTGGGTTTGTACAAAAATTTGTATAAATCAAAGTCTTCTAGTAAATTCTTCCGAAAGGAAAGAAGGCGTGACGTAGGAGCATTTGAAATCTCCGAACATCCATAAACAAATTCGTGTCTATTTATTTATTGTATTTACTTATCATTTTCATAGTTTTAAAGATGCATTATTGAAGCATTTTATGTGTTCTTCAAAAACCAAAATATTGCATACCAAGTATTTGATAAATTTCTTCAACTAAAATACTTTTACTCATTCAACTTGCATATATTTTAAATTCTTTACAAAAATTTTAATCGGTTTCTACGAAAGATTATTTCGAGTGTCTTCCGCTTGGTCTGAAAACCAAACTCGAATTAATTCATCGATGTTCAATATTTCAATAACCGAGCTATTGTAGATCAATTATGATCCCCCTAATCGATCCCATCATAGGTTGTTCTAAATAGTATATGATATTACAAGTAACATAATTCTTTTGCTTCGTAATATCAAATGCTATTTTTACTTCCTTCCACCCTTCTGGACATCAAAGCTTTCTTATTGTCGAAAATTTTTTTAGTGCCTGTTGGGTTTCTTGGACATGTGTTTTTCCCCACCTGTAGCTCGTAATTCTATCTCCTTGAAAAGATAGTCTTATTGATTCCAAACTAAGACTTTGATTCCTCTGTAGAATTGGTTTGTCTTGTATTTGGATATTTGTTTCATGTATTAAAGGAAACTTAACTTTTTCTAGATAAATTGCCTGTGCCACTTTTCCAAATATCTCAGGTATTTCAGTAAACTCATTTCTAATAAATAATTCTGAATGATGTGTATTAGATATAGAATATGAAATTTGATAGCTAACAGAATATGGTGTATTAACCTCTTTCATCAGTCTTTTTTCTTTGAAGTTCTGATGCAACGTCAAAGCTTGGCTGAAATCTCGATCTGCCAGATTGTAGGCAATTCTTTGGTAAATTACTTCTACAATTTTTACTGCACAGAGATTTCCTGATATTGTTCCCAGTACTGAATCTTGAGGGTTACCCATTCGTTTACCGCATATAGCGATATCAATGGGTGAATCTATTCCTTTTTTAAAAGTAGATTTTATCATAATCTGGATTGCTCTGATATGAATCCAGGACATCGTTCGTGCTACTTCTATCTTGAGTTTTTGTAATTCCTCCTTAATTTCTTCAGAAGGAGTTAGCTGCATCTCCGTTCTATTTCTTGTAAGTTCTATTGGAATTGTCATTTCTCTTCTGGAAACTTTGTAGATTAGATGATGCTTACTATTTCTTAGACCAAGACTTCCTAATAATTTTTCTGTTTGTCCTGCAGAGAATCCCTGATACCTTTGAAAGCTAGGATTTTCTCTCATGATCATGTGGACCATGTTATGGGATATTGTTGTCCGACTAAAGAAACCAGACAAATCTTCACGTGTTTCGTGTCGAAACATCTCGTCTTCATTCAAATTCCGATTTTGCTACATCATATCCTTCCTGACATAAGAATTCTTCTTCTTCATATATACTTTCGTCCGAGGCAATATCCTCAAAACCATATACTTGACTAAGATCTTGATAATAAACTGCTTCTTCAATATCCGGGGTTGGATCGAAGCGTTTAATACCTATTTTTTCATTTTCTAGACAGTTGGTTGAGATATGACCTATTGCTCCACATGTCCAGCAGTTACGATCCTTAAAACTTTCCTTTGTTCGAGTATGAGCTCTTCTGAAAGTTTTCTTTGTGGGTGTTCTTCCTGTGCTTCTAGATGTACTCGATACTTGAGATAATATCCTACATCTTGAGGGTCCACTTCTTTGCTCAGATTTGTAAGACCTGGCCTTTTGTTTAGATCAAACTGTTCTTGGTTTCCAAGAACTTCTTCCACTTCTGGCTTAAGGACGATTTCTAAAATTTTTCCTCTTCTGCCTTGTGGTTTACTTCCAATAATTGTTGGAAGATCATTTTAATTACAACCCAAAGAGTACGTTTGTTAATAACCCTTAATCGTTTGTAGTTCTTTTTTAAAGCTGCCAGATGACACCATTATGTCAATTTTCATTTGAGAAAAAGGCTCTTCGTGCCAATGTATCTGGATTGTCAGGGACATATTCCCTTATTAGCATTTCCCTCTAGGGACTTGGCATTTTGGTCGAAGAAAAGTTGCATTGCTTTGGCGAAGAAAAGTTGCATTGCTATATCTTCTTCGACCAAAAAATTCCATCTATATTTAGTGAATAACATAATATATTCATATATTAAACTTATGTTGTGTAATTCAAGATTATACAGAGCTTGAGTATATTTCTTTTTCTTCTCTGTATCTTGATTGTTAAAATAATATACCTTTATAAATTGTGCTTTAAAAAGAGTAGCAATTCTTCCGGCTATCTCGCTAAGAGATTCTCCGGCTAGGACTAATTCTTTGGTTTCTATTGAAGTCATGTCCCAAGAAATTTTTACTGATCCCATAAGACTAATTTCTAAAAGTTTAAGGAATCCTTCTTTGTTGAGATCAAGTGTGCCTGCTGTGATTCTCATGGCGGATGTCCAGTCATCTATGAGATATTTTCTATTTTTGAAGTATAATACATCTAGGTTAAGCATAATCCCATAAGGATGTATATGTTCTAAAACAGATTTCTCATAGGGTGTTTTTTGCGAATGAATTTGACTCTTACTTGACCTTGTTCCTACTGGGTGTGATTCTCCACCAGTGTAAAAGTCTAGTTGGAATTCTTTCATTTTTATATTCTGAGATCCCACACTTTCTCTTGGTGGTTCCTGCGAAGATGACCGGGTTATGGTGGGTTGTTTACCCTCAGTTGTGTTCATCTTTAGATCTACAACTTTGAGATTTGCAAAAGATTCTGCAAGGTTTTAGAGATCCTCTACACCAATTTTTTCTAAAGTTGTCATCAGATTAATTTTTTTTCTGATACTGTTTTGATTAGATTGATCATTTTTTCTTCTTCAGTTAAAGGTTTTGGCATCAATTTGGCCTTCCCTCCTTAATGTAATAAGGATTCAGTACCAAATGATGGTGATAGCCTTCCTTATGAAGTCCTTTTACTAGAACTTGGTTGTTGTTCTAAGTTTTGAATTCTTGTTCGAATAAAGGATTCAGTACCAAATTATGGTGGTAATCATCCTTCTGAAGTCCTTCTACTAGAACTTGGTTATTGTTCTAGGTTTTGAATTCTTGTTCAAATATCCTTTAATATTCCGAGAATTTTTTCCTGATTTTCAAGGATTTTCTCCACATTTTGTGGTACATAATACAACATATTGCCATAATTCTGTACTGTCTTTTGAATTTTTCCAAGATCTCTGAAAAGTTTAGAGGAATCCGGTACTATTTCTAGGAACCTGTTATTTTGAATCATAAGTTTATCTTGCAAGGATTGGTCTAGAGGAAATTGACTCTTACTTGACCTTGTTCTGTTGGGAAATTACACCCGAAGCGATGTCGATCAAGATGATAATATAGTACCCAAAAATTGCGGAATAAAATAATCAACAAGAACGCAAAGATTTACGTGGTTCACCCAATATAGGCTACGTCCAAGAAGCATTGCAACTTTTATAACTGGAAGAAATATTACAACAAGTGTATACACCAATACACTCAATATTTCTCACACTCCCAACCCGAGTATACCGAGAAAATAATTTCTCTAACTCACACAAGAGAATTCCCGTACTCAAGAAAAAAAATACACTCTTTTTCTATGCACTCTCTTTTTATAAAAGCTGAAAAGCTTTTGATTTTGATACAATAATTGAAGGAATTGAGCTCTATTTATAACTAATTCCCTCCAGCAACTTTTCAGATTCTTTCGATGTGGGATTGTGAGAAAGCATCTTTTTTTATTTTATTTAATGTGTGGGCCCCACACCTTACCTAACAATTCTTCTACTTGAAGACTTGATTTCAATCATGTCTTCACATCATCAGTGCAGCAGCTCATACCTCATTTGTTAGTCTAGGAGACCAACTGAAGTCAAAAAACAACTTCAGTTTTCCAATGATAATAGCCTTCGTGAGCATATCAGCTGGATTCTTGCTTCCAGGAATCTTCTCAAGCTTCAAGACTCAATTCACCCGATCTCTAAGGATCCTCATTCCAAGGATTTGTTTTGCAGCAGCCAACTCCTTCAAAGCAAATTCCTTTGATAACTCTTTCTCGAGTTTATCAATCTCCTCCAGACAAGCTCCTGCTATCAACATATCATCTACATATATCAGTAGTATGATATAATAACCATCAAACTTCACATAACAACAGTGATCAGCCTGATACCTCAGGAAACCATCATTTTTCATTACACCATCAAACTTCTTGTATCAATGTCTTGGAGCTTGTTTGAGACCATACAAGTCCTTCTGAAGTTTGCACACCATTTGCTCTTTTTCTCGTACTTCAAATCCATGTGATTGATTCATTTCTTCATCTAGTTTATCATGAAAAAACCTCGTCTTTACATCTAACTGTTCCAGATGCAAATATTCTTTTACCATCAATCCAGTACAGTCCTGATAGTAGTTAATTTTACAAACAGAGAGAAAATATCAGTGTAACCAATGACTTCCTTTTCATCTTTTACAACAAGTATTTCTTTGTACCGCTTGCTACCGTCATGTTCTAACTGGTACTCCCACTTGCTATGTAAAACTTTTTTACCTTCAGAAAATTCTGACAACTCCCACATGTGATTGGATGACAGTGAATCCATCACATCTTCCATGGTTAACTCCCACTGTTTAAAAGTCTCATAAACATCCGATTTATTTTCACAAAATAAATCCAAATTTCCTGCTCGAATCGTCAACAGTAGTGTCATAATATCTTGAGTGATTTTCAAGGGATGTCACACGAGATGGTCCACATACATCAGTATGTACCAGCTCCAAATCCGATGATTTCGGTTCTCTAATCTCTTTTGAAAAGCTCACCTTTTTCTGCTTTCCAAAATATACAGCTTCACACAGCTTGTGTTCAACGATATTTAATTTCGATAGCATTCCGTTTGAAACAAGCATTTTCATTCCCTTCTCACTCGTATCCCCAAACCTACTGTGCCATAAACTTGAATTAGCTCCAGCATCCACAGTCGCTAATTTATTTCTCAAACTGGAAGTCATATAAAGTGTTCCAATTTTCTTTCCTCGAGCAACAATCATGGCTCCCTTTTTCACTTTCCAGGAACCACCACCAAAGGTCACATTATGACCTTCGTTGTCAAGCTGTCCCACTAAAATCAGATTGTGTGTCAACTTTGGTACATGCCTTACTTTGTTGATTTTCCAGACAGATCCATTTGTCATCTTCATCCGGATATCACCCATATCAATTATTTCCAAAGGTTTTCCATTAGTTAGGAAAACTTTTCCGTAATCTCCCGCAATGTAATTATCGAATACATCACGATTATCAGTGGTATGAAACGAAGCTCCCGAGTCCATAACCCAAGAATCAACCGGGCTTTCCATGGATAGTAATAGAGCATCATGTACCTCCTCAGTAACAACATTAGCGTCGTTCTTTGTTGATCTGCAATTCTTTTTCAAGTGACCAGTCTCACCACAGCTCCAGCACTTCACATTCTTTTCAAAGTTGCTTTTGTCTTTTTCATTTCTTGACTTGGATCTACCATGTCATTGGTTAAAACTCTTTTCGCCACTCCTGCCCCTTCCTCTATTCTCGATATTTAGAGCAGATCTCAATGATGTTCCTTCACCCGAATCCATCCTGCGAACTTGTTCAGCAAGAATTTGATCTCTAACATCATTGAATTGTAGCTTTCTTTTTTCAACAGAGTTGCTAACCGCTGCCCGCATCGGTTCCCAATTGTCTGGTAAAGACGCCAAAAGAATAAGTGCCCGAATCTCATCATCAAATTTAATTTCAACCGATGTCAGCTGTGAAACAATCGTGTTGAATTCATTGATGTGTTTAGCCACCGATGCATCTTCTCTCATCTTCAAGTTAAATAACTTCTTCATGAGATATACTTTATTATTTGTCGATGGCTTTTCGTACATGTCCGACAAAATGGACATCATCCCCTCCGTTGTTTTTGCCTCCGCCACGTTATGTGTCACGTTCTTCGTTAGGGTCAATCGTATTACACCTAACACTTGTCGGTCAAGAAGCTTCCAGTCATCATCCTCCATCTTTTCCGGCTTCTTTCCAGATAGAGGTTGATGCAACTTCTTGCTATACAAATAATCAATAATTTGCAGT
The DNA here is from genome assembly GCF_012295235.1 of Primulina huaijiensis. Taxonomy (NCBI): domain Eukaryota; kingdom Viridiplantae; phylum Streptophyta; class Magnoliopsida; order Lamiales; family Gesneriaceae; genus Primulina; species Primulina huaijiensis. The sequence goes on from NC_133319.1 coordinate 12,065,739, forward strand.
CGTCAGAACGTAAAATCTGTACCGTCGAACTTGTTGATTCCCGGTCCCGATCCATCATCTCGGGCCATCACTTCTCTAGCCTTAGCAAAAAATCTAAAAAATCTTTTCTGATATGGAATATCAGACAAAGCTACAACCACAGAGCATACTCAGAATTCTTAAGAATTTTCACAACAAGGCTCTGATACCAGTTGTTGGGGAATTACACTCGAAGCGATGCCGATCAAGATGATAATATAGTACCCAAAAATTGCGGAATAAAATAATCGACAAGAACAAAAAGATTTACGTGGCTCACCCAATATAGGCTACGTCCACGGAGCACTGCCACTTTTATAACTGGAAGAAATATTACAACAAGTGTATACACCAATACACTCAATATTACTCACACTCCCAACCCGAATATACCGAGAAAATAATTTCTCTAACTCACACAAGAGAATTCCCGCACTCAAGAAAAAAATACACTCTTTTTTTCTATGCACTCTCTTTTTATCAAAACTGAAAAGCTTTTGATTTTGGGATACAATAACTGAAGGAATTGAGCTATATTTATAACTAATTCCCTCCAACAACTTTTCAGATTCTTTCGAGGTGAGATAGTGAGAAAGCATTTTTTTTATTTTATTTAATGTGTGGGACCCACACCTTACCTAACAATTCCCCAACATGTTCCTCTGTTTTCTTGATATCTAATTTTGATTAGATCTTCCTGTTTCAAATATTCCAGAGTTCTGGAATAAATCCTGTAAATAATTAATCTCGAACTTGGGTTCGGATTCATGTTATTTGAGTAAATTCTTCTCCTCAAATATTTAATTATATAATAATAATAATAAATTTGTATGTTTGAAATAATTTTACCTAGGCTCTGATACCATTTATGATCCCATTAAATCAATAATTGAATTTAACACATATAAGGATATTTTTGTCATTTTTATTGTATTACGGAGTTTAAAGAAATTTTTTTGGGTTTAGGTAGTTAGAATAAAATTGAGTTTAAATTTATGTATTTATTTCCAATCTACCCTTGTTTTAACGCTCCCTTTTTGGAGGAGATTTATGCAACTACAACATGAGAACGAAGAAAAAGGGTATTTTGAAAAAGAACAATCGATTTTTTTCATAGACTAAAATCAATAATTTTTACGCATAATACCCTCATTTATTGTATCAAGTTAAAATTTCCTCATTGCACACAACTCATATAATTGGTATATAAGTATTAACTTAATATAAAGTATATTTTAATATTAATATCACCAAATTTTATATGAAATTCAAAATAAAATATTATGGCCCTAAACAGTTGTCCATTTGCTACTAATAATAAAAAATTTCCTCTTCAACAAACATGGGTTGTTAATAATTTGCGCATTTTCATTTGTTGAGACGATAAATAAAATAATAATCGATTGTCAAATAAAATAATAATATTAGATAATCTAACTAAAACTTAGTTTATAAATTTATAATTCACATATTTTGTTTTTCAAATCATAAAAATATATCTTATTTTGGAAAGCATTAAATTAATTTTCAAAAATCACGTTCAAATACAACCATTATTTTGTATTGGCCTTTTCATTATTTGAAATTAAAATTAAAAAAAAAAACCATAAAAAAATAAATAAATAAATCATCTCACTGTCGGTGAGCAGCAGCAGCTCCCACGTCGCTCTCTTTGGTTTCAAGTCAATTTCCAAGGATTTGGTTTTGCATGAAACAATCAAACAAATAATATTTTTGGTTTCAAATCAATTTGTAAGGAGTTGATTTCGTACTAGACGATGTCACAAATCAATATTCATAACATACGTTGATTTAATTTATATTTAAAATATAATTTAATGATTTTTAATACAAAAAATCAATTATTTTATAGGTAAATTTTATTAGAAGAGTCCGTTATTTTTTATTTAAAAATAAATAAGCAATCGAACTCGTATTACAAATACAAATATTAATATAAATATAAATAAAAACAAAGTAAAAATTTGTGTGAGACGGTCTCACGGGTCGTATTTGTGAGACGGATATTTTATTTGGGTCATCCATGAAAAAGTATTACTTTTTATGTTAAGAGTATTATTTTTTGTTGTATATACAAGTAGGATTAACTTATCTCATAAATTAAGATCCGTGATACGATGTAAAATGAGACCCCGGTCAATAAACAAAGAGGCGTTAGTTATCATCAATGAATACACAAATTACACGCTAACTACCAGCTATACATATACCCCCACCCCCATATCATCTTTTCTGTAGAGAGAGACATCGTCGGTAGCAGCCCATAGCCAGTTGTTCTTCTCACTCCATCATTGATATCAGCTCAAATTTGTAGATCTGCTGGATGATTGATCGACTGTAGATGAAATTTGGTTGATTGCCATTTTGCGAAGTTATCTCTCTGGCGGAGATTGAACAACCTGATTTGGATCTTGAGGTGAGTACTGCATTCTCGTTGTTGAGTTTGATGGTCTTTTGTTTGCGATATTGGAAGCGATTTTTGGATTTTAGGGGATCCCTGTGAGGGAGATCGTGTGCTTTTCTTGCGTTTGATCTTGATTTGTATTTGTCGAATTGGAAGTGATGTTTGAGGTTTTACAGAGTTTTTGGACTGAATCCAACTTAGGTTGACTACTGGCTTACTTCAATTTGACTGAAAATTTTAACGTCTTGAATATTTGTTTTAATTTTTTATTCATTCGCATATATCATATAAAGGAGTCACTCTTTGTGTTATAATTGATTGTAGGCAAGTTGATCTTAAGTTTAGTTTTCTAAAAATATTCTTCTTCTTTGTTCGGCTTCCTTGCTAATATAACTACATCCGATCTGTCAATGGAGGAAAGGGAATTTAGAGTTTAATTTCATTTCCCGTGAATGATTGTGACGAGAATAACATTGTTGCAGATTTTCTTAAAAGTGATCAATATAAGGAATTGAGCATGTTCAAAGATCAGTGAAGCTCATAGTTTTCTGATCCTGAATAGATTGCCGTAGCCAAGCTAAGTGAAAATGGAACCTGAAGTTGATACTAAGGTGAGTAAACATTATTTGGTTTATTATTCCTGGTGATAAATTAAGAATCTTTATGTTTTGATGCTTAAAAGAATGCCTTGATGATTTAGCTATTGGTAGCTTAATCTTGCTGTGATTTATCAGTAACATCATCCTGACTTGTTTTTTGAAGTAAGCAATGTGTGTTTTTTTTGGGTCTGGTTCAGCTTCATTTGTTTTTTTATAGAACTAAACCTTGGGAGCGTTATAGCCTCGTAATGAACTGTTATGTTTGACCAATAGGGAAAGAGCATGAAGAACACTGGCGGTCACGTTTGTCAGATCTGTGGCGACAATGTGGGCTTGACTGCAGCAGGGGAGCCATTTGTTGCGTGCAATGTCTGTGCATTTCCTGTGTGTAGGCCATGCTACGAGTATGAGAGAAAAGATGGGAACCAGTCTTGCCCTCAGTGCAAAACCAGATACAAGAGGCATAAAGGTATAGTTGCAGTTTATGCCCCCTTGATATTCTTCCAGGATTTGGCAATCCATATTGTTATTTGTCTATCAAATTACGGATCATCATCTGGAGAGTTATCCATGTATCATGTATGTGGTGTTTCCTCTGTATGGTGCTGACATACAATTGATTGTCAATGGAAATTAGTATATGATAAACAGTAAATCGAGTTGCAATGTTGGGGAGGAAATTTCCAATTTTTTAATGTTTGAATTTCAAGGGATTTAAATATATTGGATTAATTGGTGCATCCAACACCATTAGGCTGCATGCTACCGAAAAGCGAAATGTTACTTATAGCCAGAAGGCCATTTATGGGGATGTGGAATTAGAATCTGCATTGTACTCTTTTTTTTGTTACCCTTGGTTTTGTTAGCTACCATTATCAGAGAGAAGCCAAAGCTTAAAGATATTGCATGAGGATACGAGGAAAGCTTAAATGAAGTATGTGATTTGTAATACCCAAACAAATACCTGTAACAGAAATAATAACTTGCTCTGATAAATTGATAATACCAACATACACATGATATTTATATGATATATCAAGTTTCAAATGGGCTTTTATTTCCCCATGTTTGATCTACGCGTCAACTTTATTTTTTCAACCTATGTACTAGTTTTCTAGCGATGTACCTGACAATGGATTTTGATATTTGCAACTTTCATTTGATTTATGAAGAAGAATTTACAATATTACTATGCACAGGAAGTCCTGCTATTAGTGGGGATGGAGAGGAGGATACTGCTGTTGACGGTGATGACAATGATGTCCATTACTCTGATGGTAAAAATGTGAAGCAGAAGATTTCAGAGCGCATGTTGAGCTGGCACACTAATTATGGTCGAGGGGAAGATATCGGAATACCAAAATATGACAAGGAGGTCCCTCACAACCGCATTCATTTGCTTACAAATGGAACAGATGTATGTTTTTGTGACTTTTGTCTTCAATTTTCTTCTCCCTTTCCATTCTTGGTATCTTTATGACGCTTCAGGTTTCCAATCCTCTATTGCATGTAGGTATCTGGAGAACTCTCAGCAGCATCACCTGAACGTGTTTCTATGGCATCTCCACCTCCTAGTGGTGTTGGGAAACGTATACGATTGCCCCCTTACAACTGATTTTTATCAACCTGATCTTTGTTTGTTGTTCTCCTAGAATTTATGTTAGGCAGTGTTTAATATATGCTTCTTCTGTTTACAGCTAGAATTGTGGATCCAGTGAGGGAGTTTGGGTCCCAAGGTTTAGGTAATGTGGCCTGGAAAGAAAGAGTTGATGGCTGGAAGATGAAGCAGGAGAAACCTGTTGTTCCGATGACTACTAGCCATCCTCCTTCTGAGAGAGGTGGAGATATTGACGCGAGCACAGATATTCTTGTGGATGATTCTCTTCTGTGAGTTCCTTGCTTGACTTAAATTTTATTTGCGTACTGATGAAATTGAGAATGGACTATAGTAAAATTGTTTCATATCCATAAGTGATTTTGTTCTCATTTGGCTGGACAAATTCTCAAATTATGTTTTGTTATCCTGCATGTTAACGATTCTTCTTGGTATAGGAATGATGAAGCCCGACAGCCTCTATCAAGGAAGGTTTCTGTTCCATCATCTAGAATAAATCCTTATAGGATGGTTATAGTATTGCGGCTTATAATTCTGTGCATTTTCTTGCACTATCGAATAACCAATCCTGTGCCGAATGCATTTGCTTTGTGGTTAATATCAGTAATCTGTGAAATTTGGTTTGCTATATCCTGGATTCTGGATCAGTTCCCAAAGTGGCTTCCAGTAAACCGTGAGACTTATCTGGATAGACTCTCTCTTAGGTGAGAAATATTTTCATCTCTCCAGTTCTTTATATTTCTCTGTGTGGTTAGGTTTTTTTGTCACCTTTATTTAACTTCCAAATAATGTATCATCTGTTTCTCTATTGTCTTTTCTTCTCTTCTTTTTTGATATTATCGAACTATAGTTTCCTCCTAGGTTTGTTTTGTTTTTTTTTGGGTGGTTACATATAGAATCACCAGTTCTTACTTTTCATCACTGATTCGGAAAACTTTATATCAGATATGACCGTGAAGGAGAGCCATCACAGTTGGCTGCAGTTGACATTTTTGTCAGTACCGTCGACCCTTTAAAAGAGCCTCCTCTTGTTACAGCCAATACGGTCTTGTCCATTCTTGCCGTTGACTATCCAGTTGACAAGGTCTCATGCTACGTCTCTGATGATGGTTCTGCCATGCTGACTTTTGAAGCTCTATCAGAGACATCAGAATTTGCAAGAATATGGGTTCCGTTCTGCAAGAAGTTCAATATTGAGCCACGGGCTCCAGAATGGTACTTTGCTCAGAAGATTGACTACTTAAAAGATAAAGTTCAGCCATCGTTTGTAAAAGAGCGTAGGGCTATGAAGGTGAAAGACTTCTCTTCTATAGAGGTTAATGCCTTTGCATTTGATCAAGTCTCTTAGGTTTGTTTTTCTTCCGTGTATCATACAGAGAGAATATGAAGAGTTCAAAATTCGTATTAATGGACTAGTTGCTAAGGCTCAAAAAGTCCCTGATGAAGGTTGGATCATGCAAGATGGTACCCCGTGGCCTGGAAATAATACAAGAGATCATCCAGGAATGATCCAGGTAAGCTCGGTTCTTTGGGTATAGTACTTTAGTTGTCATATTGCGAGTGCACTTGATACATCTTACAAATTTGTATGAAGTAGGACCGGTCCTATAAGTTAGAGTATTCTTAAATTTTGTCGGTTGTAGTTAGCAGAGTTCCTCTTCTAAATATAACATCTTTATTTTCTTGATTGCAGGTTTTCCTGGGCCAAAGTGGAGGTCTTGACAGTGAGGGTAATGAGCTGCCCCGTCTAGTATACGTTTCTCGTGAAAAACGGCCAGGGTTCCAGCATCATAAAAAAGCTGGAGCTATGAATGCACTTGTAAGTGGGCTATAGATATTTGCCCTCATATGTTTTTCCTGTTGGCACAAATTTAACTTGTCAAATATTTTCTTGCAGGTTCGTGTGTCAGCAGTTCTTACCAATGGACCTTTCTTGTTGAATCTTGATTGTGATCACTACATAAACAACAGCAAGGCCTTGCGAGAATCAATGTGCTTTTTAATGGATCCAAATCTAGGAAAATATGTTTGTTATGTTCAATTTCCACAGAGATTTGATGGCATTGATAAGAGTGATAGATATGCCAATCGCAACACCGTCTTCTTTGATGTGAGTCATCATCGCCGTAAATGTTTGTCCCTCTTTGGTACTAGACACTACTGAGGATTGTTATAGATGTTATTTTCATGGAGCCTTCTTGCAAGGCAAATATTCTGTTTTACTTTGATGCAAAAAAAACTTCCGTTTGGGGTGGTTATCTACAACTAACATGAACATGTTCTTGGTTGATCAGATCAACTTGAGAGGTCTGGACGGCGTTCAAGGCCCTGTTTATGTGGGAACTGGTTGTGTCTTCAATAGAACAGCTTTGTATGGTTATGAGCCTCCTCATAAACCTAAACAAAAGAAATCTGGAGTGTTCTCCTCATGCTTTGGCCGGTCAAGTAAGAATACTTCTAAATCTAGTAAAATGGGGTCTGATAAAAAGAAATCTAGCAAGCATGTCGATCCCACAGTTCCTATATTCAGCTTGGAGGATATAGAGGAGGGTGTTGAAGGTATGCCTTCTTTTAAAATCATTAATTTTAGTTCAGATCTTGATTAGGCAGTTAATATCCATTATCATGTCTGCTTATCCTGTTTGATTGTTCTGTTGTGATTGTTCTGTTTCCACCATTTTCACAAGTTTTTTAGTACCGATACAGAAGATAATAACATTTCATATTTTGACCCCCTTTACGATTTATAACCGGTCATATGTTTAACATTTGATCCTCTGTAAATCTCCTGGTCTGGAAATTGCTCCAGGTGCTGGGTTTGATGATGAGAAGTCATTGCTCATGTCCCAAATGAGCCTTGAGAAAAGATTTGGTCAGTCTTCAGTTTTTGTTGCGTCCACCCTCATGGAGAATGGTGGTGTTCCCCAGTCTGCTACACCAGAGACTCTTCTAAAAGAAGCCATCCATGTTATTAGTTGTGGTTATGAAGATAAGACAGAATGGGGAACTGAGGTTAGTTGGAACATCTAAATTCCTTACAATTTGTAAAATCAGACAAGGTTCCAATTAAATACAAAGTGATCTGTAATTGTAAGTGTGTTTTGTTTTTGCTTTGATTTTTTTTGCTTTGAAATTCTAATTAGCATTTAATCCATGCGATAATGTTACAAGACTCATTTCTCTGGTTCTATTTTCAGATTGGATGGATTTATGGTTCTGTCACAGAAGATATTCTTACAGGATTTAAGATGCATGCGCGAGGCTGGCGATCTATTTACTGTATGCCGCCAAGACCAGCATTTAAGGGATCAGCTCCTATTAATCTCTCCGATCGTCTGAACCAAGTGCTTCGATGGGCCTTGGGTTCAGTGGAGATTTTGTTTAGCAGACATTGTCCTATATGGTATGGCTATAAAGGAAGATTGAAATGGTTAGAGAGGTTTGCTTATGTCAACACCACAATTTACCCAATCACGGCCATTCCTCTCGTTTTCTATTGTACGTTGCCAGCTGTCTGCTTGCTTACTGGCAAGTTCATTATCCCACAGGTTGGTTTTCGTCTCCAAATTCATGCCCCTGCTTGAAAATCTAAAATTTTATGTGTCATCTAATTGTTTGTCTGGACTATACTCTTAATACTTTAATCAATTGTAGAACCAACATGCTATTATATTCTAACTGCATACTCATCTTTCGTGAAAATCCACCTGCTCCTTCTTGCAGATTAGTAACATTGCCAGTATCTGGTTTTTGTCCCTCTTTCTCTCAATTTTTGCTACGGGTATCCTCGAGATGCGGTGGAGCGGTGTTGGAATTGACGAATGGTGGAGGAACGAGCAGTTTTGGGTCATTGGAGGTGTCTCGGCCCACCTCTTTGCTGTCTTTCAAGGTTTGCTCAAAGTACTTGCTGGAATCGACACCAACTTCACTGTCACGTCCAAGGCCTCAGATGAAGACGGTGATTTTACTGAGCTTTACATGTTCAAATGGACGACTCTTCTAATCCCCCCAACAACTCTCCTCATTATAAATTTGGTGGGCGTTGTTGCTGGGATTTCGTACGCAATAAACAGTGGATACCAATCGTGGGGGCCGCTTTTTGGGAAACTGTTCTTTGCCTTTTGGGTGATTGTTCATCTGTATCCTTTCCTTAAAGGTCTCATGGGTCGCCAGAACCGTACACCTACGATCGTTGTGGTGTGGTCCATTCTTCTTGCTTCAATCTTTTCGTTGTTATGGGTCCGGATCGATCCGTTCACCACTCGAGTCACAGGTCCTGATGTTGAGGAGTGTGGAATCAACTGCTAGAGTGGCTATCGTTGCAAGTTCACATCGGAAGTCTTGAAGAAGACTCACGTTTAAGAGTTGCTCGTGTGATAAGTAATGTATACTTTTGTCTTGGTGACGTTTGTATCTGTGTAGTCTGTAGAGATGAGAAAGATATTTATCTTTATTTTTTACGTTGTTTGTTTTTATCAGATTGATTAAAAAAAAGAAGTTATTTATTTATTTATGACCTGAGAATTTGAGGTCGTTATTTTTCGGTTAACGTTATGTAAATCACCGAAGTAACGTAATAATTTATAAATTACATTAGTCAAGAGAAATTGAAGTCAAGGTTTTTTCATTCCACCAACTCGAATACAAAGTAATACTAAACCCTTGTCCTGAAAATAATTTCAATTTTACTCCATTCATTTAGTTTTCCTACTAAGGTTAGACGGATTCTCTTCGAATCATGAAATTTAAGGTATTCTAAATATAATGATTTCTTCCAAAAAAATTTTGAACTTTGACATAGTATAAGCTTAATGTTGTAATAAAGTTTATTACACAAGTTTAGTAATTTTAAATTCTTGGAAGAGTGGATGTTAAGGATGGTATATCTAGGATTTAGGATGACATCGAGTGAGTGATGATTTAAAATTTTTGCAAGGAAGTTGAATGTTGCATTTCTTTCATAAACTTATATATATATATATATATATATTCATTGAAGTGAGAACATGTTACAACAGAATATAAGCAAATTGGACTTGGACAATATTTTATTATTTCTCGTGCCCAGAAAAAATATGGACCTCAAAAATATCTCTTAAAAAGGAATAGTATTACAAAACCACATAAATATCGCCAAGATTCAAGGGAGAGTAGTATGGCTGTTAGTCTATCACCATGTCCACGCAGCTTGTTCTTGGATTCTATGTCCTCAAACATTAGAAGAAAAAGAGAATTATATTCGGAGAAATTAAGGTTGGCGATAGTTTTGAACACTTCTTTCTTGGATTCCATTACTGGGAAAAGGCAGCTCTCATCTTGCTCTAGAAATGGGTTGAGTTCAAGAAAAAGAAATGGGAAGCTTATTGTTGTCAATGAATTAGGAGGGCAGTACGAAGATACTTTCAATGATGTCAAACTTGTAAGTTCACATTTTTTCCCATATATATATATATATATAACCATATTTTTAAGCCCAATTTGGAAAATGAGGTGTTTCTATTAAATAACTATGATGAATTGAGGTTGAATTTGAATCAATAGATTTCAAAATGTAATTTTGCAGTTTTAGTAAAGCTAGACCATAAGCTTCAAATCAATATCTTACATGTTTATATAGCGTTTTATGTTAATGAGAATAAATTTAAAATCTACCCAATAATAAAAATATTTAAAATTAATTATACTCTGTGTAACTAATATATAAATAAATAATATATGAATTTAAGATTTTATCTATTGTTTCAATGTAACAATAAAGTTATAATCGAAATCCATTAACTTCATATCTATTCATTCAAAATGTAACATGAGTGAATTTGTACTTGCAGGAGATAATCAATTATTTTACATTCAAAGCTGTGAGGACTGTTCTTGAACAACTCTATGAGATGAATCCACCGCAATACATTTGGTTCTACAGGTAAACCAACTTTACAGCTCATGATATTATCAAATTAAATACATTTAATTGTCCAATATTTTTATTACCAATGTTTTTTTTTAATGAATATATTACCAATATTATGATATATATAAATTTATACGAACCAAGTAATTTAAAGTATATTTATAAAAGTAGTTTGCATATTGTTGGAAATTTGAATAAAAATTATATCAATTTTTCTGCATATTATTGGAAATTTGAATAAAAATTATATCAATTTTTCTAACACATATACTACGTACTTCAAGATTTAGATGAAATTAAGATTTCGACATTTTTTTTTAGTAATCGGGTCTGTCCCGATGACATTTTGCAGCTTTGTTTCGACTAACAGTGAATCAAAAGATTGGAAACGTCTTCTTCAAATTCTTGTAAAGGTAATAATTAGTCCAACTGCAGAAGTAGATTAATTGGATACATAATTATTAATATTTTTTAAATAATATTTTAGCATTCTAATTCGTGTATAATTATTATTTGAAGGAAAACCAAGAACTTGCAGAAAGAGTGATGATCACCCGCCTTAGCCTCTATGGAAGATGGAGTAAGGTATCCTTTTACGTCTCCACTCATTCATATTACAATTGCGACATCCGCATCCCGGATATATTGGGAGGTCCCTAAAAATATAAAAGGCCCAAATATATTCGGTAAAATTACAATTTTTAGACTATAAATGGACATGATTTCACTTTTTGTCAAAGCTGCTTCGTCTTAGTTCAATAAGTTGACATTTATATTCACCTTTCAGTCATTTTTCAATGGAATGTTGACATATCATCGAATATATTAGCAGTGTTCGATGTCACATCAACAAAATCTGAAGTGATGTTAGTAATATCATATGTCATGTCACCACTTTAAGAAAAATTCTAAAAGTGAAAAATAAGACTAACTTCTAGTTGGACCATGACCACCAAATTTTCCCATATGATCCAGGACTATTGTGGCCATAACATTTAGTATTAAGATAAAAGGAGGGATTGATAAATTCAAGCAAAACGAGTTTATTTTTTTTTTTATAAAATTGTGAGGCTAGGAAGCAAGTTAGTGATTAGGAAATCATGAAATGAAAATTGGATAGTCATATTTATTTTCTAAAAAATTTATGAAAAATAGTATAAAAAAAAAACAAAAATTAAAGGAGACTATCACTTTTAAAATGTACACATACACGTGAATCACAAGGATTGATTTTGAAACTTGTTCGAGTTTTATAACCACCGTTGAGTTATAATTCTATCACTTCAATTACACGAGTAGGTCTCATGTGAGACCGTCTCACACAAGTTTTTGCCTACACGGTATATAATATATTAATATATCTCATATATATATCCCTTGATCTAGTTGTGTTTAATACTATCTACCAAACTTATTATTATTATTTTTTTTGTAAATCTGTTGTTCACGATTTCTTTAGTTAAATTGTTAGATTTGAGCAAAGGCCAAAATATGGTCTATTTATTCGTGACAAACTTTAATATATATGTGAAGATTCCGAATTTTTTTTTTGGTTCCGGTCTGATGAGCGTGATCTTCGAACTTTAAATATTTGAGCTGGGACTAGTCGGAGATTTTTCCCACGTCACACCTCCGACGCTCAAGTTAGATCTTGACTCAAGGAGAACGAGAAGCCACAAAGTGCGGTGTGTAAATTACTGCTAGGTGAAGCATTGTGTGAATCCCTCAAACAGTGAACCATACATGAGTATTTATAAGCGTTGAGATGGCTAGTTACCGTACCAAGAAGAAGTCTATCTTAGGGATGGTTCCCATTCAAAGGTAAATTCTTATCAAATCCCGAATATTTTGGTAGATTTAATCATATCGCGAGATTATCGAGATTTCTCTGGATTTAAAAAGATCACACACGTATTCTATATCTGATAAGGTTCTTAAGATAGAGCTCAGACACTTAGATCAGGATTGAGTCTCAGCTCGTATAATAAGTTCGGGTACCATGCACCCCTTACGCGGTCATCCTACTGGGACTTACACCATATTGTATAACATACTTCCTCAAGTATAAAGCCCGAGGTAATGGGGCTTCATCTGTCAACATTGAGCTACATGAAACCAGATCAAGTACATGGATAAGATCTGGTGAACAGGGGCTTGGTCGAGCATGGCTCAAGGCCTCGTCTGAGCACAGGGGCTCGCCCAAGCATGGCTCAGTGTTTCAAGAAGGGTTAGAATCAGGAAGGGCTAAGTTTTGGAGGCATCAATAGTACCCCCTTTTCTTGTCTAAAAAAAATATTGAATTTTAGACCAGTTGGTGTATTTGATCGAGCTTTAAGTCTTTAGGTTTTGCCTTGGCTGTGAGAAAATCTAGAACACTTATTATGAACGATCAAGATGGAAATCTCGGTGACCCACTTTTCCCACCATTGATACTAATTTGGTCGGCTATGATCAAGCGAAGGTTCGGATCTCGAGTTGTTTAACGTGCTTGATCTAGGCAGTTAGTTCTTGATTGATCTGATGGTTCTGTTTGCTCATGCCTTTCTATAAATAGGGTCTTTCTTCCCTCATTTTCATTTTTCTCTCCTCACGCCATTACTCTGCCAAAATCAAGAGTATCTCCAGTATTCCTGACACCAACAGCTCGGTCCACCTTTCCTGTGTTCGTTACCTTCTCTTCCAAACTCTCTCTTCTTCTTGACCTCTTTGGTAAGTTCTTTCTCTTATTCTAATTGTGACCATTTAGTTAAGAACTGACTGAAGCCATAGATACCTCTTCTCCCTCCCTTAGGAGCTCGAGAGAATCCGATCTTTGTTCAACTATAAATAAGAAATTGGCTCAAATAATAGAGGACGAGGATCGGCTGACCACTGCAAGGTGTTATTGGTACGAAGTTAAGGCTTCGCTTCTTGATTCTAGTTATGTCTCTAGGATTAGGAATATCACGATTATCTTCGAAGATCGATATCCAGATCCCAAAAATCACAGATAAGGATCATCTTCCATCCGAGGGATATTATAAATTTTAATTAGATCAGCTAGAGATGGGTCTTCGGCACCCGATCCCTAAAATCGTACAATGCCTTTGCGAGCACTATCTGATATGCCCAAGCCAACTAGCTCCTATTTCTTTTTGAACACTTATGGCCTTTGGGGACTTGCTCAGGTATATTGATATACCTCTTTTTGCTACCGTCCTAGATCATTTTGTGCAGATTAGAAGAAAAGAAACATGTCGATTTTATTTATCACCTCATCCCCAATGCTATTTTCTAGATGGGAATTCTTCCTTTTACTAAGGTTGGTTGTGCCGGTATTTTTATATAAAGTCTGAACAGCTTCCTTACTATGCGACATGGTTTGGGCTGATAAATCAATACTTAGGGATCCGCCAACATTTAGGCATGCCATTAATATAACGAACTTTCTAGCTAATACATCAATGAAAGGTTTTGACATCAAGGAGTTGATCAAGGATGATCTTATCTATAGATTTAGGTTTTGCGAGAAGGGGGTCGAAGTGGAAGGGGTCATAAGTATATTTTCCTCACCTTCCTCACTTTCATATTCCTAAAAATTAACCTTACACAAGCTCTTTATTTTTTTTGTTCTTTGTTTTTGTTTTATAAGAGAAAGAATTATGAAAACCGAAATGATCCAGAGCATGAAGAGGAGAAAGGCCGGTGTCAAGGTTTCTTCGAAGTCCTCTAACGCCAAGGGTAAGGGAAAGCAGAAGAAAAACATGCCCATGGAATCAGATGAGCCGTCAATGAAGAAAAATCTTAAGGTTACTGTTTTGTCCCCTACTCCCGGCTCCCCGAGGTCCGGGAAAGAGACCAATGGCTATTTCCATGTTTCCAATAACCGCAAATTTGAAGAGATCGACGAAAGGACATTTCCTGATCACGGGGTATCTTTTCTAGCCGAACAATCCGAGACGGAGGCTCTAAATTTTGTTCGACAGTTGATCTCCTCTGAAGATCTTGTCATCGTAAAAGCCGCTTCCGACCTTCAAACTATGAAAGCTATGTCCCTTAACTTTATGCAGGTAATTAATTTTGTCTCTTTTGTATTAATAGATCTTCTTTAACAGCTATATATCCATTTTGGCGGTCCTTGTTTTGTGGAAGAAGTCACTGACCGTTATGCAGAGATCAAGAAATGGCTAGTTCTTCCAAAAAGTCCATGGATGATACCCTCACATCATGAATAACTTATGAAGTGAATTGAAGAGATTCATACCAAAAGTGAGGTGGAGAATGTGGTTTTCTTAGACGAACTTGAAGCCACCCGACCTCAAGAACATGTCTTTGAGAAGGCTGCTTGGGCGGAACAAAAGACACTTCAGCTTGAGGAACAACTTCGCACGAAAGATCATAAGGACGAGGGCATGTGGTTTTAGAAAAAGTAAGAGTTCATTCATTCCTCGGAGTTTGATTCATTGTGTTCAGACAAATTTATTTCGTACTTCAAGCATGGGTTCATTGGGTGCTTGGTTCAAGCACGAGCCAATGGGTATTCCAAAGCAGAACTCCTTTTTTCCTTTCTTAATGTGGTCAAAGCTCTAGAAGACATGACGAAAGATGAAGATATGGTTGACGAAGAGTGAAGCTCCGAAAATCAAGGCTGAAGTGATGGGCTCGGCTGAGGAGGCTCCTCTGCCCATTTATCTCCTGTTTTAGACTTCTTTTGTTCAATGTACTATGGTATTTGAAACTATGTTTGTTTTCCTTACGTTTTGCTCCGGGTGTTTCCTCATTTATGCTTCTTTCTTTATTTATAAATATTTCTAGACTCTTTGCCCTTAAATGCTTTATCTTAATTTTCATCTAAGTTATTAGAACATAACCAAGCAGGCATGATGCCCGAGCACTAGAGTGTCTAAACACTACACATACAACTTAACCAGTGTTTTTCCCTAACACTAAACTTATTAAAATTGAGAGGTTGATATAAAGCACTATGTTAGGAGCGAAGCTGGTCTTGTATACAATGTCGAGCGTGAAGTCAGACTTTTTAACCATGCCGAGCACGAGGTTGGACTTTTTAATCATGTCGAGTGTGAGTCGGACTTTGTTTTGTTGCCGAGAGCGAGGTTGGACTTTTGTTTTGTTGTCGAGCACGAGGTCGGACTTTTTAACCATGCCGAGCGTGAGGCTGAACTTTTTAACCATGCTGAGCTCGAGGTCGAACTTTTGTATAATTGAAAAATATATTATATCAATGAAAAATATTATTCAGCAAATGCTTGAAAACAAAGACAATTGTAAAAGCAAAAACAATAGAATGAGTTGAGACTCTGGCTAAGCACGGACGCTTGGTCTTCTTTCTTTCAGCATCCTCCAAGTAGTAAGCCGCGATTACCACTTTTCCAATAACTTTGTAGGGCCCTTTATACTATGGGTCCAACTTTCCTCTTTCCCTTAGAAATTGGATTTTCTTCATAACAAGATCCCCAACTTCGAAAAACCGGGGACACACTCTTTTATCGTATGCTCAAGCCATCCTCTTCTGATAAGAGGCCATCCGAATAGTTGCTCGACTTTTCTTACCTTCCACTAGATCCAAATCCATAGCCCTTAGTTAATCATTATTTGGTCCATACCCATTCGGTCCATACCCTATCACGCGATCACTTTCCTATCCGATATCTGCTGACAAGACAGCCTTGGTCCCATATGCTAAGCTATACGGTGTTTCTCCAGTTTCCGTTCGAACCTTGTTCGGTAAACCCACAACATGCTAGGTAATTCATCAACCCACTTCCCTCTGACAGAGTCTATACAAGCCTTAAGAACTTGCACAATGGACTTTTTATTGACCTCGATCTGTCCTTTTCTTTTGGGATAAGCTAGTAAAGATATGTTATGTCTTCATTTATTTACACTATTCTTTAACTTTAGAGCTGCAAAACTGTCACCCATTCTCAGATATGAGCCTCCTCGGTATCCCAAATTGACACACCAGATTCTTCTATAAAAATTTCAAGACACTTCTCCTTCGGTAATTTTGGACAATGGTTCGGCTTCTGCCCACTTGGAGAAATAGTCCATTACCACCAATAAAATTTTTCTTTGGCATGTGCTTATGGGAAACGGTCCTACAATGTCCATACCTCACTGATCAAAAGGGCGAGGAAAAAATGATTGAACTCATAAGTTCGGCTGGTCTCCACGAAAAATTAGCATGTTTTGGACAACTATAACATGAGCTCACCACCATTGATGCATCTTTTTTCATGGTTGGCCAAAAGAAACCTGCCATCAAAGCCTTATGAGCTAAGGCCACACTCCCTAAGTGATTACTACAACATCCATCATGAATTCTCGAAGGACATAATTAGCTTCTTCTGGGTCCAAGCACTTCAATAGAGGTCTAGAGAAAGACCTCTTCTATAGTATCTCATCTAAGAGCGTGAAGCAAAGTGCTCTTATCTTGACCTCGTGAGCTTTTTTTTATTCAACTATGGGGTTCTCCCATAAGTATTGATGAAAATCATATCTCCAACCCCTTCCAATATTTCTACTACCTATTCATTAAGATAATCAATTTGAGAGACAAGCTCCTGTCCAACCAGTTCTTGCCCTGAGGGTTGAGAAAGAGAGCTGGCCATCTTGGCCAACCTGTCCGTCTTTTCATTTTTAGTCTGAGAGACTTGTTCCATGATCAACTCTGAAAAGTCTTCTTTATATTTTTTAATAGCTTGGACATATCTGACGATTTTCTTATTTTTCACTTTGAACTTACCCACACTTTGTTGCATTACCAATTGAAAATCCGAATATAGGATGGATCGGGTAACACCCAAGCTTTGGCCAACTTTTCTAGAGTGTTGTAGTTGAGTTCAACTCCCTTCAATGCATGACTCACAAAGTAAACAAGATGATAAGTTGTATCTTCTTTTCTGACCAAGACTGAACTTGCAGCCTGGGGAATAACTGCTAAGTAGACAAAGAGTTCTTCTCCAAGGGTAGGTTTGTTCAAGACATGGAGCTCCCTTAGACAGGCCTTCAGTTCTTGCAATGCTTGCTCACTTTGATCATTCAATTCAAATTTTAACTTTCCGGAGTACCATAAAGAATGGAAAACTCCTATCCGCGAATCAGGATATGAATCATAATAAAGCATAAATTATCTCTATCAATCGTTGTACTTCTTGGATATTCCGAGGAGAACTCATAGAAGAGAGGTCTTGTACTTTATCTGGATTAGCCTCAATGCCTCTATGGGTCACCATGTAACCCAAAAACTTCCCTGTCTGAACCTTGAACACACACTTGCTAGGGTTCAACTTTAAGTATTCCCATAGAGTTTGAAAAGTTTCATCTAGTTTTGATAAAAACTGATTGACTAGACTGGAATTGATCAATATATCGTCCACACAGACCTCTGCATTCTTCCTCGTCTACTTCTTAAAGATTTTATCCATAAGCCTATGATAGATGGCTCCAACATTCTTCAGCCCAAAAGGAATTACTACAAAACAAAAAATTCTTTCAAATGTAATAAAACTTACTTTACTTCTGTCTTTTTCTGCTAAGAGAATCTGATGATATCTTTGATAAGCATCCAAAAAATAAATGAGCTTTTGCCCCGTAGTAGAGTCGACCAACTAATATATCCATGGGAGAGGATATAGTCATTGGGGCAAGGTCAGTTCAAGTCGCAGAAATCTACACATCTGTCATTTTCACGACGAATTAGGCACCAATACCAAATTAGATAACCAAGTCAGGAAGAATACTATTTGAACGTGTCTTGATTTTAATAAATCAGATCACACATGTGTTGGAAACTTAATTTCGGTAGTTTGACAAATTGAGCGTAAAATATATTGAACAAACTGATCAAGAAGATTGAAAAGAACTGATCTAAAATATGCAAATTATTGGTTGCCTAACTGAAGATTAGTGCGAAGAAAATCAACAGCAACTGAAATCAGCTAACTGAAGATTGTAGACGACTGGATGATCAGTTGGAACTAATCAGTTTCAATACAATCAGTTGAGAACAATCATCTCATCCTAACAGCTTTGTCAAAACTGATAAAACAGTTGTACACGTCATCGGTTAAGGAATGTAGCTATCAGCCGATAAATTATACAAGAGCAGACTGCAACTTGTAGTGGGAACGCCGCATTTCAGCAATGAAACAGTGTACTACTGTCAGAAGAATGTCGATGTGGCAATCAACATATATAAAGATTCAAGTCGCATTCATTGTTACCGTTGGAAGCAAAGCCTATAAATAGCCAAGAAGAGCAGCGGAAAAAGTAGTAGACACATAACTGTTCAATCAACCAAGCTGTTATTCTGCTGAAATCTCTCCACAAGCTTTTTGTTCAAATTCGAAAGATTTCAAAGCTCACACTTAACATATACATTCATAGCATTCAAGTCTATAATTTGAACTTACAAGCACAAACACTTACTGTTGTATTATTCGATCTTATAGAGATCAGTTGTGCTAAGTAGTTTCAGTTCAGTCGAGTACTGTAAACTGTATCGAAACTAAGATTTTCAGTTTGGTATTGTTAAGTCCAAAACTGAAGTAGGTCTGTACAAGTTTTTGTATTGATCAAAGTCTTTTAATGAATATCCAATCTTTTAGATAGAAGAGGTGACGTAGGAGTGATTGAAATCTATGAACATCCATAAATCTTATGTCTCTTTATTTCAGTTTTATTCTATCTATCAGTCAGTTTATTTCCACACTTTCATTAGCTAACTGATCGACATTGACAAACAAGATTCTCGAGCTCAATTTATCACTAAACTAACTCATTATTCAAAAAAGGTGTAAAATTGTCAAGTGTTTATTCAACCCCCCCTTCTAAACACTTCTTCACCACCCAAACGATCATATCAAGTGGTATTAGAGCAGTTGAATCTTGTTCCTGAATATTACTATCTACAAACTGATTACCATATCTTCTTTCAACAAAATCTCAATGTTTTCAAAAGAAGATTTTGACGATTGGAAGATTAGAATGCAGGCTCATCTTGCTGAACAAGATGATGACATGTGGTACGTTATCACTGAAGGACCCATGAGAATACTAAAAGCAAACACTGTTGTTGCTATAATTGATGGTGAACCACACCGTATTGAGAAGCCCAGAGATGAATGAACAGCTAAAGACAAAAGAAAAGCCAATCTGGACAATGTGGCTAAAGATATCTTGTACAAAACGCTGGATAAAATTACTTTCAACAAAATAAAGATGTGCAAGACTGCAAAAGAAATATGGGAGAAGTTAATTCAGCTCTACGAAGGCAATGAGCAAACCAAAGAAAATAAACTCTCAGTTGCTGTTCAAAAGTTCGATAACATCAAGATGAAGACTGGAGAGTCTATACACGAATATGATGAAAGAATAAGCAGCATAATAAACGAATTGAATGCACTTGGAAATGTGTATTCAAACAAAGAAATCGCGCTGAAGGTAGTCGGAGGTCTTCCCAAACAGCGGGATGTTAAGACAATGGCAATGAGAGAATCGAAAGATCTAAATAAGGTCGAACTAAATGATCTATTGCTGATCAGAAGGCCTATGCGTTTGAGTTGAAAACAAGAGAATGAGAATCTTCTACACAGCAGCTACAACAGCTCTTAGTGCTGTCAAACTGGAACCAACCGGTTCAGTTGAGAAAACTGCTGATCAGTTAAATAATGATGCAATGTCATTATTGGTCAAAAAATTTGGAAGATTCATGAGAAGAAATCAAAGTTCCTTTCAAAGATAATATCATAGAAATAACACCAAGGAAGAACCAAATGCCTGCTACAACTATGGCAAAACTGGACACAAGAGAAGAGCTAAGGATGATAAGAAATCATTCAGAAAGAAACATGAAGTGCTTTCAGCTTAGGAAAGCTAGTCCAAATGGACAGAAACTGACAGCGATGAATTAGAATCTGAGAGCTTGAGTAGCTCCGGCAATGATGAGGAAGTCAAGTGTCTGATGGCTGATGACACAGAACTAGAATCAATCAGTGAACATGTATTTGATTTTAGTTCAACTGACTTTACACGTGATGAACTTATTTCTACATTACATGACATGGTCAACGAGTATCACAAGCTTGCTCTATACTTTGAGAAAGCCAAAGCAAAGCAGAGCAAACTGATCCACATAACAATAAAACTGAAACCGATGAATTAGTTGAACTATTGAGTCTTAAAAGACAGCTTGCTGAGCTGAATGCTGAAAGAAGCAAGAATCAATTTATGATTCGGCAGTTAACGCTTGAGAATTCAGAGCAAACTGAGCTTATTCAAGCATGGAATAAATCATCAGTGCACTAGCTGAAATGCAAGATATGCAAAAATCAGTTACTGATAAAACCGATTTAGGGTTTAGCAACCAAGATGAAACTTCTACCAGTGATACTCAGCCAAAACTGAACATAGGTAAAGGGAAATACATTCACTTTGTCAAATCAGTTGTGGTACAAGAACAACCTGAGCCGAGTAGACTAATTGAGTAGCCTATTGAAAATAAGAACAAGAGTAAAAGGTATGGAATTGATTATAGCTCTAAAACTTCAAATGTTTCACGAAGCTGGTCACCTAAAAGGTTCAGCTATAACTCTCCAAATGGCTATTTCAATTATCATAACAGCAAGCCAGCTCAGAAAAGATATCGGCTGAACAACCAGTTGAACAAGGCTAAAGTACATATTGCTTCATCTGCACACAACACACTAAGCACACACAAGCCGGGAAAAACCATTTGGAACACAGTGACTGGAAAGTCAGTTAGATTAATCCAAGTCTGGGTTCCTAAAGAACTAATCAGTTCAGGACCCAAATAGATATGGGTACCAAAATTATTCATTGTGTGTGATTGCAGGTGACATGTACAAACAAAGTATCAATATGGTATATGGACAGTGGATGCTCGCGACATATGACAGGGGATGCAAAATTGCTATCCCAACTGATCAAATACATTGGTCCAAACATCAGTTTTGGAGACAACTCTAAAGGTAGAACTGTGGGTAAGGATAATCTTATCCATGGTAGCATTACTATCAAAGATGTGATACTAGTTGAGAATTTGAATTATAACTTGATAATCATCAGTTAGTTATGCGACAATAATTTCTCATTTCAATTCAACATACACACTTGCTCAGTTAGAAACTCAATTGATGAGATCATCTTAACTGGCAGTCTTTGTGGAAATACTTACAAAGTCAGTTGGACTGATCAACCTAATGCACCAGTTTGTTTTATATCTTCAAAATCTTCTAAAAACTGGTTATGGCATAAAAGGTTGAACCATCTAAATTTTAAGGGTATTGCTTATTTGAGTAACCATGATCTTGTAACTGGTTTGCCCAAAATAGATTTTTCAAAAGATAAAATTTGCTCAGCATGGCAGTTTGGTAAACAAGTAAGATCTTCATTTAAAAACAAGAGTAGTAAATCATCCTCCAGATGCTTAGAACTGATACATATGGATCTTTTTGGTCCTATACCAGTCATGAGTTTAGGGGGAATGAAAAACACCTTGGTGATCGTTGATGATTTTCCAAGATTTACTTGGGTTATCTTTCTTAAATCAAAAGTTCAAACTGCTGCACAACTGATTAAGTTTTTAAAAGAATATTAAATGAAAAATCAGTTGGTATTGACAGAATAAGGTCCGATCTAGGGATTAAATTCATCAATCAAAATCTTTCACAATTTTTAAAAAATCCTGGGATCAAGCATAAGCTCTCAACAGCTAGGACACCTCAGCAAAATGGTGTAGCTGAGAGAAGGAATCGAACCCTTAAAGAGGCTGCTAGAACGATGCTTGCTGATTCTGGTATTTCTCAGAGGTTTTGGGCAGAAGCAGTAAACACTACATGTTACACTCAGAACAGATCAATGATTAATTAAAATCATTTGAAAAATCCATATGAGATCTGGCATGGACGTAAAAGCTGGTATCTTATTTCAAAATATTCGGCTGTAGATGTTTTGTTCTCGATAATGGCAAAAATAATTTAAAAGCTTTTGATGCTAAATCAGAGAATATTTCTTGGTTATTCATCAGTTAGTAAAGCTTATAGAGTTTTTAACAAATGCACTTTGAATGTAGAAGAGTCAATTCATGTTGTATTTGATGAATATGTATTAACAGATAAGCAAATGATCCAGTTGAGCTAGTTGATCGCTTTTCAAATATAAGTTTGGAGGATGATAATGAAGAAGAAAATATATCAATCAAAATATCTTTCAAATACCAGAACCAGAAGTGCTGGATCAATCAGTGGTACAAGAAATTGTTCCTGATAATCAGTTGGTCGAGAAAAATGATAATATTCAATTACCAACTGAAGCAGAAGCAACTGAAACTGAAGAGAACATTCAGTTGCCAACTGAAACAGTTGCTGAGATGGATGCAACAAATGTTGATACAGATGGAAGAAATCACATCCACCAGAATTGATAATAGGTAATTCATCTGATCCGGTAAGAACTCGGAATCAAATATTTAATTAATTTATTCATTCAACTTTTGTTTCTCAAGTGGAACCAAAGAAAACTGATGAAGCTCTTGTTGATTCTAACTGGATAAATGCTATGCAAAAAGAGCTAAATCAGTTTACCCATAACAATGTCTGAAACTTAGTTTCAAGACCAGTTTCTAAAACTATTATAGGTACAAAGTGGGTTTATAGAAACAAACTGAACGAAGATGGTTCAGTTGTGCCCAACAAACCGAGGCTTGTAGCACTAGGATATAAGCAAGAAAAAGGAATAGATTACGACGAGACATATGCATCAGTTGCACGACTGGAAACAATCAGAATATTCCTTGCTTATGCTTCATTAAAAAACTTTAAAGTCTATCAAATGGACGTGAAAAGTGCATTTCTGAATTGTCAGTTGCAGGAAGAAGTATATGTTGAACAACCACCAATTTTTGTTAATTACTCTCTTCTTGATCATGTTTATCATTTGAACAAAGCTTTATATGGTATTAAACAAGCTCCAAGAGCTTGGTATGAAACACTTTCAAAATTACTTACTGATCATGATTTTACTGTTGGATCAGTTGATAAGACTATGTTC
Organism: Primulina huaijiensis; assembly: GCF_012295235.1. Classification (NCBI taxonomy): domain Eukaryota; kingdom Viridiplantae; phylum Streptophyta; class Magnoliopsida; order Lamiales; family Gesneriaceae; genus Primulina; species Primulina huaijiensis. The sequence continues at coordinate 12,089,378 of NC_133319.1, forward strand.
AAATTTTCAAAGAATGATCATATTTTACTTGTGCAAATATATGTTGATGATAGTATTTTTGGGTCAACTAACCCAAAATTATGTGAGAAATTTGCCAAGTTAATGCAGGAAAAATTTGAGATGAGTATGATGGGTGAACTGACATTCTTTCTCGGTCTGCAAGTGAAACAACTGGAAACTGGTATTTTTATAAGTCAGACCAAATACACGAAGGAACTGCTCAAGAAATTTGGCATGGAAACATGTTCAGCTACAAATATCTAATGAGCTCATCCATTAAATTAGATAATGATCAAGGAAGAATATCAATTGAGACGATACTCTACATAGGTTTAATAGGTTCCTTTCTATACCTAACTGCTAGTCGTCCTGATATTGTATTTGTTGTTTGTATATGTGCTAGATTTCAGCCTAACCCTAAGCAATCGCATTTTTCAGCTGCCAAACGAATATTGAAATATCTTAAAGGCACACAAAATGTGGGCTTATGGTATGCTAAAGACTCATCTTTCAATTTAGTTGGATATTCAGATGCAAATTATGCAGGATATAAGCTTGATCGTAAAAACATCAGTGGATCATGTCAGTTTCTAGGAGACAGACTGATCTCATGGTTCAACAAGAAGCAAACATCCATAGAAACTTCGACAACTGAAGCATAATATCTAGCTGCTGGAAGCTGCTGTGCCTAACTGCTCAGAATTCAACAACTGAAAGACTGTGGAGTCATTGCAAAAGAATCACCAATCTTTTGTGATAATACAAGTACAATCGCGATTACGTATAATCCAGTTCTTCCCTCTAGGACCAAGCATATCGATCTCAGACATCACTTCATCAGAGATAATGCTCTAAAGAAAAAAATCAGGTTGGAATACATACCAAGTAAACAACAAGCAGCTGACATCTTCACCAAACCATTATTCGAGACTAAGTTTTCTCACTTTCGTAATATTCTTGGTTTAATTGATCTGTCTTAGTTATATTGTTGAATATTTTTTTGTCAGTTATTGCCATTATTATTCAGTTAGTCAATTATCAGTTAGTCAACTGCTAATTAGTTACTTGATATCAGTTAGTATGCAGAAAGAAACAACAATGAATCGAAATAGTAATTTTATTGATAATATCTTTCACATAATACACGAGTCATTTCCCTTTGAATAGCTTCTAACCAAAGAGACATCCAATTAGACAAGTCATTACAGGAAATTCTTTGGAAGCTTTCTGATATAGAAATATTTTCCAACACTATATGCTCTTTTATAAGCATCAACTCGTAAAGACCTTCATCAGTGGCTAGATCTGAAGTGTGAATAACATCGAGCCGCCTCTTATATTTGATTTCAGTTGCCTTCTTCTTATCAGTGGCAACTGATCCATCTCGTTGAATGGTATGAAGATCATGAATCTTAGTCCAGGTGGACATGACTCTTTCAAAGACGAAATCTTCAATGCTTTCTTTCCAACTCTCTACGCTACAAACTCTTGCTGAAGGATGAGGGTTGTTGGAACTGCTTGGTCTATCCATCTGAGCTTAATTGTTGTTGCTAATATCTAATGACTCTGATATTATTTATAGACAGATTCAAGAAGAAGAAATAGAAGAAGACGAAGAGACTTTAGTCAACCAATTGCACTTGACTTATTCAGACCGAGTTTCTTTTACTCTTTTATTTATATGCATTTATTGAGAAGGAATGTCGAATTTAAATGGTTAACTGATAAGACAATAATCAGTTGGTCGTCAACTGAACTGACTCAGTTTTTCAACTAATCACTCAGTTACTGACATAACTGATCTTATCCAATAAGTTAATTGATTATTCGATAAACATTCTACATTAAGTGATGTGACTGTTAAAATTACGCATTTAATTGATGTCTTTCATTGAATAGTAATTTGAAACGTGGTCCTTTGTAGTCCATTTAACTTCTACACACGTTTTCACTACACATACACACGATTTTATTCGATTTATCTTGGACTAACACGTGTCCAAAAATTTGAACAGTCACAAACATATGTACTTCAACCCGCTTCATTTCAGTTTCTCGTTTACGCGCATTAAAATTCTCAGAGCAAATCAAATACACAGTGCTTCTTTTTCTCGCAGATATTCAAGCTATCATAAATGGCAAACCAAGTCCCTGCATTCATTCTCAACGCAATGGCTATTGACTTTGAATAATTCCTATCTTTTAAGGACGAATATGTCAAAGATGTATTTCTGAAGCTTGAAGCAGCTGGACTGAAGACATTTCTGGGATTTTCATCCCAAGAAATTTATCCCAAAGAGTTTCAGGATCTTTACGAGCTTTATCTCTGCTGACGGCAAGATCACTACCACCGTCAACAGTCAACTACTGATCATTGAAGAAGACTCCTTCAGCAATCTCTTCCAACTGTCGTCTGATGGCTTGGCCAATATTTATGATGTGAAGACTTCTGATGTAGAGGAGATGCAAACGCTCCTATCTTCTGATGGACGGAAAATCAAGGTTTTCAATCCCAAGAAATAACTAAAGCCAGAAATCCAGTTACTGGCTGGCATCGTGGCCAAGGGACTACTCGCCAAAGCAGGCTCATTTGCTATTCTCACCTTGGAAAAGTTCCAAGTGATAACTACCATCATGGCTAGTAAAAGACTGAAGTAGTCAGCTATTATCTTCAACATACTCAAGAACATGCTTCAATCCTCCAAACAATCCAAGAGATTTGCAGTGCCTCTCAGCTATTTGCTGAAAACCAAAGGTTTGGTGGGTGATTCTTCTGAAAAGTCATCCAAGTTTAAAATCTTCAATGATAAGAATGTTCAGCTACCAAAGCTCAAGCTGGACATATTTCCTAAGAAGTTTATCAAGATAAAAAAAGAGATTGGGACGTAGGAGGCTCCCAAATCAATCAAGAAAACCAAGAAAATAACTTAGAAAAAGACAATCAAAAGAAAACTGATTGTCAGTGAGACTGATTCTGAGAGAAGTCCATCTCCAAAGATCATGAAAAAACCCAGGACTCTCAAATCCAAACCAGCAGCTGTTGTGGAAACCATCCCAGCTGAAAGATTGAAACTGACTGAAGCTGAACAGCCTATCAAGGCCACACCTTTAAGGGCTAACTGAAGGTCAGTTACCAACTCCAATTGCTCAATCTAAGAATATTATCACCGAATCTGGTGATAAGCAAAAACCAGCATGAGTCAAAGCTCCATTGATCTCCATCACTGCTCCAACTACTCTACCATTTGTCAGACCAAAAGGCATAGTGATAAGTGAGAAATTGGATGCAACTGTATCAAGACTGAGTATTTCTCATGACCTAATTGATTCGAAAGGGAAGGGCAAGTTGATAGAAGAGCCCCGACCGACAAATCCAATTCAGACTCATATCGACCTGATATGGAAAGAGGTGAATGAGTTTTCTGAATCAAAGTTCAAAACTTACAATGAATGGGTCAGATTTAGGACCGGAGCTTTTGCCAAGCAACTACAGAAGAAAGCAGTTTTGAAGAAATTCATTGCTTTGGAGGCTGTAGTCTTGAAGGTAGTCAAAGCTGTCTCAATTGTTCAAGCATTGGAAAGGAGAGAGTATTTCTTTGATCTAGTGCATGTCAAGAAATTGGCATAGTTGCTTGCTGAGCTAAACAAAAATTATGATCCAACCACTCCAACTACTTTCAATGACAGAGCAGTTCACAACCAGCTGGACACGGATCTACGATCATTACAGATAAAGATTAAAACTTGGGAAATGAATCAAGAGTTGATTATTCCAACAGATACACAAAGTCCTTCGTCTGAAGAGCAAGCTGAACAATCGGCCCAACATCCAGAGCCATCCAAGGAACCAGTTGCTGCATCAACTGAGCCAACAACTGCTTCTTCTTCAAAGGATGTTCCACCATCATCTTCAGTTCCTCCATCTTTTACTGCAAATCAACAACTCTACACTGATGCTAAGTTATCACTGACAAACATCGACGAAGTCATACAATCAGTTGCCACTGATATTCAGTTGAATATTCTAACAAGAGAAGCAGTTGAATAACAGAGCTTAACTGAACAGCCAGCCTCGGAGGCTATTTTGCAAGAAACTGAAGAACTAGTTCAGTCGTCTGCCATGACTGAACAAGTAGTTCTAGCTGAAACTGAAGTGGCTCAGTTTCACGAGAAACCAACTGAAAAAGTACCAACTGAAGAACCGACTACAGTATCAGTTGATCAACCAACTGAAGAACCAATTACAGTAACAACTGAACAACCAACTGACGAGCCTTTATAATCTCACTCTTCCTCCAGAACTTCAACAAGAAACAATACCAAAAGATGTGTCAGAAATGATTACTGTTGTGACTGAATCAACTGATAGAGCCTTGGTGATCTTTTCTCAAGAAGACAAGGAGCAGGAACCAGAATCTTCTGGAGCTATGTCTCCTGAAATACCATCGGCTACTGAATCTATGATCGAAGACATTCAGTCCAACATTCTCAAACTGCTTACATCAATTTCTGACATCAAATCAACCCAACTGCTACACACCTTGAAGATTGATTCTATTGAGGAGAATACTTTGAAGAATTTACAACAAGTCACAAAGGATGTTACTTCATTATTCTTTCAAATAGATCAGTTAAAGAAGGATCGAGTGACGATTCAAGCTCATTTCCACGCTCAAGAAATGTTCTCAAAACGCATGGATTTCTTGCAAGACGTAGTCACAAAGAGAATGGATTTGATGTAAGAACATATAATAAATGCCTTATCAAATGTCACTTCGGAAGTTCGTACTTTATCTAGCAGGGTTGATAAGTTTGAGAAAAAGGGAGAAGAAGAAGGAAAAGAAGATCAGCAGAAGCAATCCAAGAAGAGACCGAGTCAACTGACTGATCAAGAACAAGCTGATAAAAGAGCAAAGAAATAGAAGATCAAGATCAGTTAGAAGACAATTTCTATATTCTTATTCAGTTGAAGAGTTTGGCAGATTTTGATGAAATTTTAGTCAGTTAGAAGATTCTTTTATTCTTTCATTCCTTGTACAAATCTGTACATTGAAAGAGTTGTCAATAAAATATTATTTTATCTACAAAAGTTCAATTTGATCACTTCGTACTTTCTAAGTTTTGTCAAACACCTAAAAAGGAGAATTGTTGAAAACTTAATTTCGGTAGTTTGAAAAATTGAGCGTAAAATATATTGAACAAACTGATGAAGAAGACTGAAAAGAAGTGATCTAAAATATGCAAATTATTAGTTGCCTAACTGAAGATTAGTGCGCAAAAAATCAACATCAACTGAACTAAGCTAACTGAAGATTGTAGATGACGGATTATCAGTTGGAACTAATCAGTTACACTACAATCAGTTGAGAGCAATCAGCTCATCCTATCGGCTTTGTCAAAACTGATAAAACAGTTGTACACGTCATCAGTTAAGGAATGTATCTATCAACCGACAAATTGTACAAGATCAGACTGCAACTTGTAGTGGGAACGTTGCATTTTAGCAATGAAACAGTGTACTACTGTCAGAAGAATGTCGACGTGACAAAACAACAGATATAAAGATTCAAGTCGCATTCATTGTTACCGTTGGAAGCAAAGCTTATAAATAGCCAAGAAGAGCTGCGGAGAAAGTAGTAGACACATAACTGTTCAATCAACCAAGCTGTTATTCTGCTAAAATCTCTCCACAAGCTTTCTGTTCATATTCAAAAGATTTCAAAGCTCACACTTAGCATATACACTCATAGGATTCAAGGCTATAATTTGAGCTTACAAGCACAAACACTTACTGTTGTATTATTCGATCTTATAGAAATCAGTTGTGCTAAATAGTTTCAGTTCAGTCGAGTACTGTAAACTGTATCAAAACTAAGAATTTCAGTTTGGCATTGTTAAGTCCAAAACTGAAGTGGGTCTGTACAAGTATTTATATTGATCAAAGTCTTTTAGTGAATATCCTATCTTTTAGATAGAAGGGGTGACGTAGCAGTGATTGAAATTTCCGGACATCCATAAATATTGTGTCTCTTTATTTCAGTTTTATTATATCTGTCAGTCAGTTAATTTCGGCACTTTCATTAGTTAACTGATCGACATTGACAAACAAGATTTCTGAGCTCAGTTTATCACTAAACTGAATCATTATTCGAAAAATGTGTAAAACTGTCAAGTGTTTATTCAATCCTCACTTCTAAACACTGCTTCACCACCCAGCCGATCCTATCAACATGTATTTCATATCTGATAAGGTTCTTGGGATGCAGCTCGAACACTTAGGTCAGGAGTGAGTCTTAGCTCGTATAATCAGTTCGGGTATCACCCCCTACTCGGCCACCCTACTAAGACTTGTACCATATTATATAACATACTGTCTCAAATCTAAAGCCCCAGGTAATAGAGCTTTGTATATAACATTGGGCCACATTGAAACCACATCAAGTACGTGGTGAGGCCCTGAGTGAATTAGGCTCGGCCATTCATGGGCTCGAGTGAGTAGGTAAGGGCTCACCAAGCATGGCTCAGGGCCTTGGCCGAGCATTGCTCACGATGTCGAGAAGAGTTTGGGCTTGGGAAGGGTTAAGTTTTGGGGAATCAATATGGTTTGTGATTTTTATTTTTTATGATTTCATAGTTGTTAAAACATTCGATCACAATGCTTATTTTTTAAATTTAAAAGATATATATAAGAAAATTAGTTTTAGAAACCTGATTTTTTTTAGTTGGAGGAGAGTATTGTTACAATTGAGTCTCAAACTTGAGATCTTGTCCTAAATTTGAGATCTTGGTGCTAGATGAGCTATAAGTCATCGAAAAGACCTATTTTTAGTTTGTAATTTTTTTTTCCTTAAAAAATAACCTCATGGGTGTGGGAGAATTTAATTTGTTGTCGCCAGAGTTCGAATCCTGATATATTTTTTAATTTCGAGAGAATCATATAACTCCAACCACAAGGGTAATGATAATTTTAGATTGTAGTTCATTGCATGTAAGATCGATAACAAATCACATCAAGTCGAATAATCTTTGTAGAAGTTGAAAAGGGTATTGCTTACTTTTCAAACCCGGTTTTACGGTATACAATTTAATATTACTGAAGTATTTTATATTTAAATAAAATTACACGATATAGATCAAAATTAAACTTTAAAAATTGGTCTTATATTTATCATAGTAACGTGTCATTTCATTAGGGACGAAGGGTGTGTATTAATTATTTTAAGTATAAATTCGAATTATGAATGTATAGTTTTAATTTCCATGACTCTTAATTTCATGTGTTCCGTATTTGATAATATTGATGAATGTAGAAATGTGACCATGGTGAAATATACAAAGAGATTTCAGAAGAGAACTTGAAGTTGATGAGAGATAGGCTGCTGGAAACCATCATATGGCCATCTGATGACATACCATCATCTCAAGATCCCAATATTTAAATTTAATCATCTTTATATTTTTATATCCCAAATCAAATCCCATTACATATATTAAATATATAATCAATATCCACAATTTTCTTATTGATCTTGAAACGTACATGATCTTTTTCCCACCATAAACGTAACACTTCAATCTACATCAAGAATGATTTATTTCATGGACATCAACAGAATTTTGACAGAATCATCGGGCACATCGATGACATGAAAAATGACCTTCAAATAATCTATACCTAGATCGAGAGCATATATCTCAAAAACCTTCCAAGATAACATATTTTTAAGGATCATATAAAATTTGTGGGTCGGATAATTTTTAAGGGTATAGTTTAAAGAAAAATGTTATTTCTTTATTTCTATGTATAGATTGTAGAAGACAACATATTATTTTGAATATAGTGCAAAAGAAGAGCGAATCATTCTTGGAAATCAAGAAAAGGTAAGGAGGAGACGTTTGCCAACAAACCCTCCCAATCCAATTCTCCCACTTTGAAGCTTTCTTCATGCCAATTATTATTTTCATGCCTAACCAATTCCTCAACCTTCACATTACTTCCAAAATGACCATTAATCCAATGGTGGTGGTGGTGGTGGTGGTTGTTGTTGCCACTAACATCATAATTGTGCTCCAAACCCCTTATCACTTCTAACTTAGGGACACAAAGGTTATTTTCCAATCCCATCACACAATTCTCCATCACCCCATAATACCCAATGTCTCCCACAACACCAACTTCTTCTTGTTGCAAGCATGCAGGCAAGTTGAGGAGGGAATCATAATCATTCGACGCGACAAAATTATTGTCGGGATTCAATGCATGGTTGAAACCAGGGTTGGCGAATGGGGTTCTTAAAGCCGCCAGGGTTCGCATGGAGGAGCACGAAGAGGAAGAGGAGTCGGTGCAAAGGGCCGGGACAGTGTTGTATCCTTGTGTGAAGACTACTCCTCCATTTCCAAGAAAAGCATCAGTATAGCAATCCTTGGCCTCTGATGGATCATTGTTGTTTAGAGAAGTTGTGAATGAAGAGTTACTATTATTATTAGTCGTGTTATTCTTCAACCTCTTCTTGATTGTGGAATTCCAAAAATTCTTTATTTCATTGTCTGTCCTCCCCGGAAGACGCGTCGCGATTTGGGACCACCTGATCAATCGAAAGTTCGAAAATAAGAACTATATTTAATCATGAAAATAATCCATACTCTAAGTTTAGTCAAAAGGCATATCTCCTAATTATTATATATATACACTAGTTAGGATTAGTCTATATATAGTTTGTAGTAAACTAATGCATGCATTCCTCTATGACATCTTGTAGAGCTCTATAGTATGTACAACCATTCAACAATTTCCGTGAGCCAAACCCTAACTGCTAAATCTTGATTTACTCCTAATTTTTATGTCCTTAAAATGTTATACACATGTATAATTACGTAAAAATTTCCCCCGTAAAAACTTCCTTGTTCTAAAGATTTGAATTCAGATGCTAGTTGGTCGAACATGCAAGAAAAGAAAACTAAGAAAAGACCGTAGGTGGGATATTACTTACCTGTTACCAAGAATGGAATGCAAATGAAGGATAAGTTCTTCCTCCTGAGTTGAAAACGCACCCCGTTTAAGATCCGGCCTCAGATAATTGATCCACCTCAATCTACAGCTCTTTCCACACCTCTGCAACCCCGCATTCCTGGCGATATCACTCCAGCAACCTTGTCCATTCATCAACATATACTTCATCAACTTCTCGTCCTCCTCGGGAGACCACAGCCCTTTCCTAAGCTTCGCCTTAGTGACATTGTTCAACCTTTCCTTAACCATCATCGTTCCATCAGAATTTGGCTTCCTCATGTAAGAGATCTAATTTGTTTCTGAGTTTGTTTGTTGTGTGTGCTTAATATTTCCAACTGGCTTGATGGGGACTGTGAAAATGGAGATAAATAGACGGAGATGATTAGAGTGAGAAGGCCAGATTATGTGAAGTGGAAGCAAAATATGTTGCAAATTTTATGATATACATATGATTATTAGCTTGAGAGTGAAGAAAATTTCATCAAAGATATAAGAAGACATGTTGTCACATTCTTTCTAACGCTTTATAAGGTCCACATTCAATCCGTTTTCCACTCCATCTTAATTTCCTCAACCATCTCTCACTATACGTATATTGTTATGATGCAACGTAGAACAATCGAAACCTGTTCTTAATTTGAATTGCGCTATAAAATATTTGAGTTGTACAATGCATTATCATCACCCATACTTTTTGATAAAGCAGCAAGTGTTCGATCCTACACATACAATCTTTTATATATGTTTTGATAAACTTCAATTTCCTTATCTCTCTCGCCCTCCCTCCTTTAGTGAAACAAAATTACTTTTGCCACGCTTTGCAATTAATAAAAGATTATGTATATGACATATGAACATAATATATATTTCTGGTGAGAAAAAAAAAATATTTCTTTTTTGAGTTAGTTTACATCAACATCATTCTAAGCATGTCTGTCGGATTTTGTTAACTATATTCTCAAGCAATTTGTCTGTCGGCACTAAACTTGATTTTTCTAATTTGTTTTCAAAGCTGCGTAGACCTTCAATTCCCCCCTTTACCCATGAAACCAACCCTTTAACCCTAAGTCATTATTATTTTTTGCTATCAATGTTTTATCACATAGTTTTAAAATGTAATCGACACTTTCATTTCTTACATGTTATATTTTTGCAAACGATAATTAAGAAACGTAAACGTCAGATACATTAAATACAAAAAATATTAATTTAACATGATTTCTATCGATGAGAAATTAATTAGTTGTCGATTATTATTAACTCTTAAATAGAGATCATTTATAAATAATCGAAGGTAAAAATTCTGTTTGAAAATTGTGTTATTTGGCAATCTCAAGAACGAGGCTCTGTTCTTTAAACCCTTTTAAGATTTATCATATATTAACCACAATATTTAATTAAGCAGTGGTTCAGAATTAATATATATAATGTTATAATTAATTTTAAAACTTGTACAATATTGCCTCAGAGTTAATTAACCTATTTTGGAGAAATTTAATTATAATTAATCAGAAATTAATTGTTGTGCATGGGCGACTCATTTCTTTTATTTTGGGATACACTTTTTAGATTAAAATAAATATGAACATTGTACAAGCTACTTCTCTCAACATTTTCTATTTAGAGTAGGTTTGCAGTTTCATAAATTTATTTTAGTAAGACGGGTCAACTGGATTCATACTTCAAATGAAAAGTAAAATTTTTAGTATTAAAAAAATAATATTTTTTCATGAATAAGATCGGATTGATATGATAACTAAAAAAAGCTAAATTATGTTAGAATATCAAGACAATTAAGAGTAACAATCACATTTCGATGTATAGAAACTTCTAAGATTGCGTGCATGGATATATTGCTTCATTTGGAGACTTCCGAATACATACATAGATGAATGAATGATTAATAATAATAATAATAAAATAAAGAAACAATGAAACCACACACACTCTTACCAAATTAAATTATTAGAGAAATTTCGTATATGAAAACTAAGGCAGAAGCCATATATATATATATATATATATAGATTGATGTCAATTCAAGGAAACATGCGTATATTATAGTTGTTCTTCTGCATGCTGACGTTGACACTTTGGACTTGAGAGGAAATTTTCCATTGAAAGAAAAGCCAAAGTACGAAGCTCAGAAGCTACTCAAGATCCCACGTGGATCTATCATGCAGATAAAGATGAATGAATATATATACATACATACATACATATATATAAATATATGTATATATATAGGAAACGTACTATTTCGTATTAAGACAAAGAAAACATTGACGGATCTTTCCGTTTGTTCCCTTTGCTTGGTATATGTGCATGTTTTCCTAAGAGAAACTGGTGTTAGAGTACTAGGTGCTATTTTGTTTATACAAACGGATTTCTCATTTAAAAAATTGTTCATGGGATTAGGTCGATCGATTTAGATAGGTTACGACGAGCATGTAAATTAATAATCCGGCGATAATCAGACTAAATTATATGAATATATATATATATAGATCAGTTTACAGAACTAGTTGCAATAACTTCATTAAAATTCAAAATAATCCTTAGAAAATGCACCACCTTTTTCATATAATTCAAATCCAAAAAAAAAAAAGAGAAACAATACATCCTCTTGTCATTTTCAATCCTATTTTATAATATTTTACTGAAATACTCTTGTACCTAATTATTTGGTTAACTTGAAATCAACTTAATCTTTTTATTTTACAGTTAATTTCTATTTAGTTTTCACCTCTTTTTTTTTTCTTTTTTGAAGAAAAGTTTAGCTGTCACCTTTTGATTAATGAAATTTTTTTTGGGATTATTTAGTTCTTGATGGAATATTCATAACTATGTTGATCTTTTATATTTCATTATTTAAAAAAATTTGGGGTATTTGAATGTGTATATAATCAAGTTACCTGTATTTAATATTTTATGCTAAAAATATTACTTATTATTGTAAATAAAAGCAGAGTTGACAAATTTCACATATAAAAATCCGTAAGACCGTCTCACGATAGACTTACTGTTATTTATAACAATAACTTAACGTGTATCAAATAATCGTGCATTGTTGCAAATTATATGTCGTAGAGTAATTTAAGGTTTTGACCAGAAGATCTTAGTGAGTACTATGTTGCAAATTATATGTCATAGAGTAAGTAATACAATTTTAAGAAGGATACAACATGTCGTGATCATAGATTTGATATAGTTTCTATGAAACAATGACGATTTACGTACAATCAAATGAAAGTCGCTTTTTCGACGACTTCAAAATGAAGGGAAGTTGCTGGTGGATATATCGTTTGCTTCATACACACGTTTTGTGTCCAAGAAATTAATGTTACGATTATAAATTGGGATTTAGATCCTGAGTCTAAACATAAATTATGATTCAATCCGTGTATCAGAAAAACTTAGTTTCAAATATCGGTTAATCGACGAGAAACGTAACACCGGGGAAAACGAATTGAGAAGAACTATGTTTATAGAACTCGCAATCAAAACAAAATCTGAGATAAAACATAAATTATATAGCCAAAAAATTAGCATAAATTCATTCTCGATTCCAAAACAAACACAAAATTTAGATCTATTGAATGATCTATGAACTTAAAATTTGATAAAATTCTGGATTTTGTGGAGAATATAGATGATGAAACAAAGTTGAGTTACATTAAATAATATGAATTTAAATGATTGTTACAGTTCCAAAAATATAGTTTGAAATTTAATTTTATCTCTAATTAATGATATCTATATACTTAATCAAACTTCTTTTAATAAATAAATAATTGGATCACCAAACATATAGTGCTTAAAGATAACTCTTTTAAAAGAATTGATAATTTTTAGAATACAATGCTTAAAATAACTTTTTTTTACAAAAAAAAATAGTGAATTTGGTACTTTTTAAAATATAAAAACATTTTGAATGAGCTTTTTATTCCCCTAAATTAAGATATGTAAAATACAAATTTATATTTTTTTTAACTTTCAAAATTAATTAAACATGTGACAATTGTTTAGCACAATTTATTACAGATAGTACTACTATCTTATATCTCAACTTTTTCCATTCCTTCATATTTCGATTTCAATTTTCTCAATTAATTCTAAATTTAATAAATATAATTTAATAAAAAAAGATTCTTAAAATTTATTGGCAAGCAATTGGATATAACCATGAGCCAAATGTTAGGCTTAAAGTATTCAATACCCAAAAATGAACTGAAATGGTATTATAACATGTCGAATCAGAGAAATCAAACTTAAGTATTTTCGTTATAAAGGACTGAATCACAAATATACATTTAAAAGTGAAAATATGTTGTGAAAATGTAAAAATTTACGGTAAAAAGTAAAAATCTCAAACTCTCAAAATTATCACACTATACACTTTATAATATTTTTCTCTCAACTCAATTGTGATTTTCTTCACAAATGAGATATCTATTTATAAAAAATCTTTATAAATAATCCAAAAATAAAATCATCATTACCTACATCATCACACACTAATTTTCAATATTTACAACTCTTATTTTCAACATTCAAATATTTAACATTCAAATATTCAACATACGCATTTTAAATATTAATTTTCAACACTCCCCCTTGTGATGATCATGATACGATGATGTCTTCATTACGTGTTTTGTACTGCCTCATTAAAAACCTTACTAGGAAAAACTCATTGGGATAAAAACCATTGTAAGGGAAAAAGAGTGCAGTCACGTAAACTCCCCCTCATGTTGATACGAACAATTCTTCACAAATTTCGTAGATTGCGCATCCCAATATCATATATGTGCTTTCTGAATATTGTCGTAGGAAGTGCCTTTGTGAAGAGATCTGATGAATTTTCACTTGATTGAATGTGACGAACATCAATACATTTATTCTTCTCAAGCTCTTTGGTGAATGCGAAGAACTTAGGAGGAATATGTTTAGTTCTGTCGCTTTTTATGTATCCTTCTTTCATTTGAGCAACACATGCAGCATTTCATATAGTATCGCAGACTTCTCGTCGAATGATAATCCGCATGAGATTTGGATATGTTGGGTCATTGATTTTAACCACACACATTCACGGCTTGCTTCATGTAGTGCAATAATCTCGGCATGATTTGATGAAGTTGTTAC